>NW_026294721.1:43571560-43721560 GCF_026119805.1 Tympanuchus pallidicinctus
CAAACTTGTGCCAGTAAGGAGCCTTCATTCTCAATAAATGCCTGCCTCTTATTCCTTGCATCTACTCTCTTTCCTATATGAAAAAGGCCATAAGCAATCTGACCTCCTGCATCTGGTATAGATTGGTGTTAATATCAAGCTAAGACTGAGCACCATAACAGCTCTCATAGCTGTCAATGCTGAGGTTCTACCATGGCAAAGGGGCTTACAAGCAAAATAGCCACAAGGCATATGCATTTGCCACATGTCTTTATGCCACTATTTTTCTTAATAAAGTCATCTAAGCTTCAGATGATCCCTCTGTTGCCATCCAACCTATTTGGTTCAATTGTCCTGATTTTAGTTCTCTTCTAGAAGGAGCCAACATAAATACTCAGGCAGAGTTAGATAATAATAATTTTAAAAAGCACCTGTGATGGTGAGATTTACATAAAGATACAGCATGGAAATTATTTATTTCTTAATAGCTAGATTTCTCAGAGGCCAGAAACAGATTGGATGCATGCAAAAGGAAATCGGTGTGTAGATTCCTTACTTCAGCCATGTTTTCTTTTTGTCTGACCAAGCCCAGAAACCTGTGGAAAGACAAGCTAATTGATCTAGGAATCAGAGGGAGCACAGTAAAGTGCTCAAGATTAATCAGAAAATACAACTAAGTAACTCCAGTATTAACACACATCTGCAGAAGAGAAAACCATGAGGAAGGACACTAATAATGCAGTATTTCTATTTATTTTTATCTCATTGTCTGTTTTGGAATGAAGCTGTTTTCACTCTGAAACTAAAGAAAGCAAGAGGACTAAGTCTTGGTTAATGAGGCTAATCACCAGGAGACGTCCTGTGAACTTGACAGAAGTTTTCTAACGTCTGTGAAAATTTGTGTTGGCTGAGCAGACAGAAATTCAAGTTCAGCATATTTATTTTGAAAAGGACTACAGAAAATGAAAGGAAGTGGGAGCAACATGAGTGAAAAGAACAAAATTTGACCCTACAGATTTAGAGAAATAAATTCTTTAAAGTGAACTGAAAGTAGCAAAGATGTCTCATACTAAAGACAATTCAGATTTAATCTATAGAATTTTTACCAAGTTATGTAAGAAAGCAATATGATCCCTACTTTCAAATGTCCTACACAGTTGTAAAGAACAGTAAAAGAAAAAAATCTAGGTATACAATACTACAGACTCTGTTCATTTTGTATGAACAGTAATAAGTTCCACATTCCCTTCTCCAACAAGTCAATTGAACTTCATAGCAAGCTTAATGTGTAAGACATCGACCCAGACCTAAGAAGGAGAGGATTGCATCCTGATGCTGAGAAACAAGAACTTACATAGCATTGTTAAAGGAGAAACATATTCCATACATATGGATAAATAAATCCAATCTGAAGACAGTGCACAAATCCCAGAACAGAAAAGGAGACACTTGGACGATATCCTTTACATTCTACACTTACATTTTTTAAATACTGCAGTACTTAGAAAGGCTTTTTAAGTATGACAACACATGAGTAATTTTGAGTGTGATTCATTCTTATATGAAATATTGCACCATACATACTCTGGACCTAGAAATACTAGCTTTGGTTATGGCTGTTAATCTACTTGGTCTCACTAAAGAAACAAAGCTTGCAGTCATGTTACCTGTCTGTACTTCTGTCCCTCCCCAATAGCTTTTCAATTCAAGAAGAAATTCAGACCAACTCTGATGGACTATCAGTGGTACCGAAGACATAGAGCTCCAACTGCAGCCAAGTAGAAGAGAGGGAGAGAACAAGCCCCCATCAGGGCCTCAGGAGAGATCAAAGCCATGACATACGCTCACCAGCAGGGACACAAATGCTGTTGGACTCCTTTCAGAGAGTGCACACAGAAGCACATTCTTGAGACAGACCCACACAGAGCCAGACTTTATCAGCTCCCCTGTTAAAAGCGCTGCTTGTTCTACCCATGCAGCTCCTTCAGCAGTGACCCAAAATGACTCCCACACTCACAGTACCCTAGTTACAGTGAATTGGAGAGGCGATGCAGGAATCAAATCACTTTCATGTAGGAGAGATGTACAGCTAGAATAGTTTCCTTTGCACTGTTAGCAAGCCCATTTGTATCACAACACACAGTCACTTTGTGCTTGATGCCAAGGACCTGCAAAAACAAAAACTGCAATAATCCAGCAGGAAAAAAAAAAAACAAATCAGTGTGCGTTCTGACTTCCAGGTTGTGGAAGCAACCCGAGCACGTGGCACTCACTTCACTTGGGCATTAGGTGCCAGTGTCTTGATGGTAAGCAGAGGGCCATCAGGTTCACTGCCTACTGCTTTTGTACAAAGTAGCTTAGTACAGAGTCATCTTAAGCATGCATTAATTACACTGCACAATGTTTACAATATGCAAACAAAAGTTGTCTTCTCTCCTACAGAGAGGCTGACCTCCACCCAGGCAGACTCTGAGTCTCCAGCAAAGCTTCGCTGAAATCAGCAGAGCTCTGTAGAAAGATGGCAGTTCAGCATGGACTGCAAAACTGGGATTGAAACCCATGTAAAGGGGCAAAGAAAAATAGTGCCTGTTTTAAAGTGTGTTTAAGTCCAACTATTTACTGAATAATAAATTATTTGCTAAAAGTCTAAGATGAACTGGAGCCTTATAATGATTTTACTATTAATTCAATCATTCTAGAGTTCTTGGTTTTAATTAATTGTTGTCGGCATAATTATAAAATATATTCCATTTTATAATGAGTATAAAGTTCTGAAATACAAATTGAAGATACCTCACGTTGTTAATAGTTGTTTCTTAACCTTTTAGGGCATCTTGTTTTTTGTGGTTGACGGAGTCAGTGTGAGCTTTTTTTCTTTTACGTATAGGACATTATCTCAGATATTATTGGTCAGACAACAGGACAGATTGTGTTTGTGTTCTCCTTTTTTCTCTGCAATGCTTCCATGCCATGAATACAGTTATTATAACACATCCCACTCTGGCACTCAGCTGGTACACCATTTATGGTCTCCATTCACTCTGTTCTGTTCCTTTTCATCTTACTTGATGTCATCTTTAATAAAGCAGCAGAACAACTGTCGTGCCACTCCAGAAGATGTCATCATCTCATTCCAAATAAGTATGTGCCACAGCTTTTTCTAAAAAGAATCCAGCAAACCAGTGGAGTCAGCATAAACCTCTAGTCTAACAACAGCTGCATGCTAGAATCATACAATTGCTCAGGTTGGAGAAGACCCTAAAGATCATCAAGTCCAACCACAAAGAAGAAATGTGATAGAACAGAATAGGGTAATGATACTTGCTTCTGTGCCCAAATTGTTGGAATAACACATTAGCACTCAGATACCTACTTAAGCAACCTGCTGTGAGGAACTGCTATAGTAGAGAGTTGGACTCAGTGATCTCCAGAGGTCTATTCCAATCTCTATGATTCTGTGATATATACCTGGAGAATACATTCCAAAACTAATTGTAAAGGGGGGGCCATGCAAGAAAAACCTGAAGTCTGCCATGACCACACTAAGGTTTTGGAACGTTCTTTCTACTCTCCTTCCACAATGTTCCAGTAATTAACTCCTTCTGACTTCACTGGGAGGCACCACACAACAGTTCAAGGATGCAGCCTTGATTCATGGAAATCCCCACTGCAATGTGAACGCATCCCTGAAGGAACTGTTCTTCGTGGAGGGTGAAAAGTCTCTAAGAACCATGAAATTAAATGAGGTATTAAAAAAATAGAGTTAAATGTAGAAAATGAATTAATAGGATTGTGATCTTCAAGAAATAGAGACTTTTTGAGGGTAACTGAGAAATGACAACAGCCAGTTATTCCTGGAGTCTGTTTATCTGGTATCCATCAGTTCACCACAAAGCCAGTAATGCTAACTCTCACAGTGCTTCAGCAGTGGAGTTCCTTCAAGATGATAAATCCCATTCCTGAGATCCTTTCCCAAAACATACACTGTTCAAGAGGGCAGCTCCCCCCAGTACAATCCCTGGGAGTTAAATTCAGAGCTTGCCTTCCCTTGAAGGTTCCCTGCAATCCATGAGCTTGCTGCTTAATTGAAAAGTAATGAAGATATCCATGCGTAGCATTTCCCCCAAGACTGCTGATTGCTATAGCCAAGCTTTTTCCTAGACATGTGAAGAATGCTTAACGCGCTCACATCCCTCGGGTGTTGCCAGGTAGCTTTCTTTACTAGCTACCCAAAAAATGACTCTTATCTGTCACAGGTGGCTGCATACTCTGAAGATCAGCCTGGTACTTAACTTGACTATTAAAAAATATTATGTATCCACCCTCCCTTCAGATCAGCTGGGAAGGATTTAGGTCTCAGCTCAACATGTGAGCTAAAATAAATAAATCACATTTTATACAATCATATAGAAGAGAGCAAAGAACAAAGCTCATTACCAGTTTTTGACAGAACTCAGTATGTCAGCAGCGCAAGCCACATGAGGGTTATAATATTTTGCAGTGCAAGACACCAAAACCTGTCTGTCTGGCTTTGAAAGGCAGCATGCTATCAGGAAACACGAAAAATTAACACCCTCTGAAAAAATGCAAGGTAAAAAAAAAAAACAAAACACCGTGCAAGGAGGCGCTGGTAGCATCATCTCTGTAGCATAACTTCAGGGGGGCAAAGTCCCCACACTTCTTCCCCCAGAGCTCTGAAACGCCTGAAAGGAGCTTGTCTAGATTTCACACCCCTCCTGTTGCTCAGCTTCTCTTTGAGCTCCAAGCATGGTGAAAAATAGCCATGGACAACTTTTGAATACGTGCTCCAGGATCTTTTAACCATTTTCTTCTCACATATGAAGGAAATATGACTTTTTATAAATCTAATCCCCTCCCACCTATCCATTACATGTATTCAGGGCAAGCATATAACACCTGTAACTCTCCCTTCCCAGACACTACCAAATGTGCTTGCTGTTGCTTTCTTTGCACACCTGGAATAACTTCTGACCAAGTGAGCACCTTTTTAATGGCATCATTTCTCATTTACTTCATTTTCTTACTGATTTATTTTAAGAGAACTGTCTTTTTAGCTCTGATGCTGTTTTCTGTCACAAACAGAGAAGGAAATAGTCCACTGTAGGTCAGTAATAATAGAAAAAGAAAAATAACAACAACAACAACAAAAAAGTAATTAAAAAAAAAAAAAGTAATAACAGGAAAACACAAAATGGTTTCCTCCAGCCACAGAATATTCAAGACTGCAACTAGTAATAATAATAGGAGTTGGAGGCATTTTCATCCATGCACATCTCCTCTTGTCCATGAGAACAGTCACGAGTTTCCATTAGCCAAAGATACCAGAATACTGATGAGACTCTGGGAAGAGCTCTGTTCTTTATTGCAAGTTGGCAAGACTTGCTTTTCTGACTCTATCCCTTGCATGCTTAAACACCATTTGAAGTGGATGAGAAATACAATTAAAGCAATTTCATCTTTGCAGAAAAGGGTATCACATGGATGAATCAATATGCCTCAAAATATACATACAGAGATGAGACATAGGAAGCCATCAGCTGCAGGAATTGAGGCTTTTCAGCCTGGGGAGGTTAAACTGAATGCATGACAGAACAGTCATAAGATACTTAAACATTTTGCTGCAGACAGGAAAAGAATGACTTGTTCTCCACATTCAAATGGAGAAACCAAAAAGGAAGGGCCATAAGCTGCAGGCAGAGAAAACCAAATTAGGTTTTAAAAAAAATCCTTTCTAACACGAAAGATAATGAAAGCCATGCAACAGACTGCCTGGACAGGCTGTGAAGCCCCTGGAAAGGAACATCTTCAACCATTCATTGGTCAGACGTCTGTCAGGAAGGACAGAAGTATCACTGAAACTTCTCCAAAGAGAGATGCTCCATAACATCCCTTCCACTCTATTTTCCTACAGATTCTGCAGTTACATTAGGAATGCAGCTGGGGCAAAAAAAAAAAAAAAAAAAAAATTAAAAAAAAAAATCATGGCAGTCAGATGAGAAAGCCTCTCCTTTAGGTAGTGAAGATGCACTTGTGTCTCAGTACAGTGGCTGTTTTCAGACAGAGGAACAACACTAAAAATAAAGTCTGGCAAGGCCTGACATCAGTACTACATCTTAAAGCTGAGAGCTGGCATTTATAGTTTCTCAGACAGTAATGACACAGCCATTTGCTCAGGTGTACCCACATTTTTGGGTTGTAAATAGCTCAGTGAAAGGACTGTCCCTAATTGTTTCCAGCCTTTTGTTTGTACACCACCTAGCAGAACACTGCTGACCATGCTGAGGCCATGGTAAACTGCAATAGAAAAGTTAACTGCCAAGCTAAGGAAAGAGACAAGCATTTAAAGGAAGTTTATGTGACTGCTAGAAGCATTCATTTGGTAGAATCTACATTTAATGGTCTATACATTTAATTAAATTTAGTCAACTGTTTCCTGAGGGAAATCACTGGTGGGAGATGACTAGGGACCCATAAGAAACCCTTTTTAGAGCTCTGAGTTAAAGAAACAGGTCAGGGGGAAAAAAAAATCTCCTCTACAGGAAATGTTTACTAAGACCTCTCTGTGGAGATGGAAGGACTCAGATTACTAGGCTTTCCAGACCAAGGCTCAGTTAAGAAAAAAATTTTTTAAATGCTAAGTAGGCAGAGCTGTCCATAAGACTGTTTGGTTCAAGAAAGTTCAGAGGTTACTCTTGTGATAGAGAAGGCTGAAGCTCTCACGGAAATCATGATAAATGTGTTTTCCAATGTAGTGCCCTGAATGCCAGCACATTTTTTTGCTGAACATTATAGGGATACTTCGCCTACTACATAATTGATTTTCCAGTAAAACTGAGCCTCCTTCCTGATTCCAATAGAAATCTGCAAACCATTTTCTTTGATTATCCAGTACTGGGGTAGGAAAGAAAGCTCTGAGAATAACAGTTGAACTGTGCACGTGTGTTCACATAAACAAGGCTATTTGCAATGTCCAACAGGTCTCACAAATCACAATAATACTTAAGGAACTGAATGCTTCCAGCACATATTCAAGTATTCAAACGTATTGGATTCAGCACAAAACTTTTCTTGTTATCCCAAAAATTTCCTCTAATTTGAACAGAAGCTACCAAAGCCTCCTATTGACGAAGAGCTGAGAAACTGTTCCATTTATGTATTAGCTTCTGAAACTTACAGAAGATGTAATTTGGAATAAGTCCTCAGGTAGGTCAAGACCATGCGTGCTCTCCAATCTGCATAAGCACTGCGTACTGTACACAAAGCATCATCTGACAGACTAGAGGCCTTTTCCAACCCTAACCATTCTATCATTAGCCTGTAATCAGATAATATATCGTAAGTAAAGCCTCCTATTAATGTATCCCACACATAGGTCATACCAACAAATGCTATCTCTTCTCCAACACAATGCATTTAGGCTGTAGAATCTGATGCTGTTTAAGAGTGCTTTGGCCCAAGACTCCAATATACATTGTCATCCTCCTGACTCTTCCAGTCATAACAGGAATTCAGAAACAACAAACATAAAAAGAAAAGGTGCTAGGTGTCACATCAGCCTGTAAGTTACTGGATTTTTTTGCAAAGCATCAACAGCCAGCTGGCCACATCCTGTTCTTAGGTAAATGTTCCCATAGCCACATGAGCCCATGCTCATTTGACTGTTTCTAGATAAGTAAGTCTGTACTGTTTCAGTGAAGAGAGAAAGTAGTGGAAAAGCAAATATCTTAAATGCTCTGCAAAAACTTTCCTATCACTGCTAGCAGTGCACTGTTGGCAAGCAATGGGAGCATACAGCTGAAATGCAAATGCTTATTCCTCTGAGAATGGATCCAGGTACTACAACAATTAAAACACAATCTACTGGAAGAAAACAACAGCCTCTAACACCAAAACTACTAGAAGGGACATGGCAAGAACTTGAGGCACCTGTATTCTTCCAGTAGTCTGCTCAGCTCTCAGAGAGACCCCCTCATGCTAATCTTTGCTATTTTCCAGAATATTCTGAACCAAAACTGTCTCGCAATGTAAAAGCGCATTACCACTTCCTTTCCTTTTCCCTCTGAAATAACCTACTTCGCAATCACAATTTCCTTCAAAAGTCCACAACACATAGGGGGAAAAAAATGAGTGCACGAATAGCAGGAATATGGAAGAAGGAAGGTAGAAAGGACAGCATGCATCCAAGTGCCTAAGCACTTGCCAGAGCCCTGTTGCAAAGCAAGGTTTATCATATTGCAGTAGCGAGGACATTGACTGCTTTAATTCAGAGGTATGCATCCAGGGGCTAAGGCCTTCTTGTCAATGATACACTTGACTGGCAGGCATGGATCTTCCCTGTCAAAATATCCAAGTGTTTAAGTAATGACTAGTGCCACTTGAGTGGAAAAAACTAGGCGAGCTGTCAATACAACGGGTGTCAGAAGCACATTGTTACTCATCCTAATCACAGTAATTGTACACAGAGAGAGGCAGAGAAGAAAAGGAAATGAATGCCTATCTGCTGGCAACAATGCAACTTCATTTAACCTTAACAGACCAGGCATTGATATCATTTCTTCCTGGCACTCTCTGCGATCCTGGTGTCAAAACAGCTTCTCATTTGCAATGTATGACAATTTCCTCACATCTGAAAAGACACTGCTGCAAGTCAATAGACTATAAATTGCACTTGGAAATGGGATCATCTTAACTAAAGCCTGCCTGCTTTCCCCAGGAGGCCCCAGCCTGCTCCCCCTCCTTTTAATAATTTGTATGTTTAGGTGTTCGGTCAATTTACTCTACACTTGTAATGTCTTATAGCCAAGACCATCAATCAGATTCGGTGTGACAAAAATATCCTGCTACAATATTACAAGTTATTAAAGGGATGATGGGAGAAGGCTGCATGCATTTACCGTGTCCCTTTTTTCTCATCTCAGGAAAGCTGTCACAAACCTGAGCTGGTGATTCATCTTCCCTTTGCTACCAACAGGTAGCGGCCAGGAGTGGACTTGGATGAGTTGCTCTTGACTCCCAACCCTCATTCCTTCTCCAGCTGCCCACTCCTCCCTGACATTTTTCCCCCTTCTAGGAGAAGGCATAGCACACTGGCCATTGCAAAGGCTACAAAAGGGTTATTAGTTCACAGCTTTCAGAAAAACAAGCAAAGAGTCCCAGAGAAGTTCAGTTTCAGTTAAAGGTCTTCCATGAAGGGCCCCGTCACAACCTGTGACATTGCATTTTTTGAGGCAGTTACATTTAACCAAATACATTTTGCATCAAGTTCTAAAAGAAATGTTGTCAAAATGCTTCCATTTGTATATTATTTTCAAAAGTTTTAAAATAAATATTAAGTTAGAATACATACTATATTCTCATATGTGTAAGAAATACATAAGTATTTTTAAGTTTCAGGATTCACCATTTTTCCTGAGCTTTAAGTTGTAGGGCAAAATGGGGAAGAGTGAAAGGACAGCAGCTGACTCCTCGGTTACATGGACTACAAACTGTCTGCACTAGGGTGTCTATTTATGACACTGCACATCACCACCAGAGCCACATGTCAATTCCAAAATTGAAAAAGAAAGGGCTGAAATAAAGTAATAAGCACAAAGAACAACAGGACGCCTGCATGCTGCCCAGGGATTTCTGCAAGTGACAGTCCAGGTCAGGAAAGGTCTGAAAGGATGCAGCAAGCAGCACACAGAGGCTGGGAAGAGCTACATGATCTTTCTTCCTGTGTTTTCTTTAGTGGGAGAGTCACCTTGACTGCTTGTGATAATCTAGCAGTCTTTATACTTTAAACTAATAGTCTTCCACCAAGACTGCAGTACTTCCTATCTTCTTTTGCAATAGGGGCAGTGTTATATGCCTGATCCAGAATTCCAGCATGATATCCTCATGCTGGCAGATCAGACACACAGAGAATCTCCCAGATATTTACAGTCTGCACCACAACTGTGAAGCAAGCATGAATGGGGACAGTGTCACCCTAACAATGAAATACATGCCTGTACTGTATACATATATGCAACTCTGCTCAGGAAAAAGAGTCACAGCCCAACTCACCAGCACACTGTGTGCTCAACAATGTCTGCTATGTACATTGCTGAAGTATGTATTTACAAACAGACTCAGATTCCACCCAATTTCCCCATGCTGTGCTATGTTTTGTTCCTCTTCATTACTTACGTACTCCGATCAGCAGATGCCACTGAAAAGCTCCCTGCTACTAAATAACAACAGGCTGTACCCAGAGATGACTGAACTACAGAAAGCTATGTGTGGTACTCACCCCTAGCCTTGCTCAGGAGTGAGTCTTCAGCAGGACACTTTATTTAAAAGGTTTCTGTCACTCACAGAGTAACTTCTTGCTTTATACCTAGAAAACAAGCAAGGGAATCACAGACAAGTTTTTCTGATCCTTTCAGTTCTAGATACAGTATCTGTGAGGTGGCTACTGATTTCTGTAAGGGAGTGGACACAACAATCCTTAGAATCCTATTTTTTCAAGAGGCAGATACCTACTAATTGCAGTGAAATTACAGAATCATAAAATGGCTTAGGTTGGAAGGGAGTTTAAAAACTAGCTCTAACCCTCTTTTGTATGCAGAATTGTCACCTACCAGCTCAGGCTGCCTAGAGTCCCATCCAACCCAGCCTTGAGCGCCTTCAGGGATGAGGCACTCACAGCTTTTCAGGGCAACCTGTTTGAAATGAATATAAAAAAATCATAGAGCCCATTTCCAATGTCATTTCAGTGTGGAATCCTCTCAGTCTCAGAAGACTGTTACACTACATGCCCATTACTCAGATTCCTCCACAAGATGGCTTTGTTTGCACAAGAAACAAGGCACACAAGTTCCACAGGACTCTCCTGAGGGCATTTACCTTCAAAAAGGTGTTTTGGTCATGGACACCAGCTGCAATCCATGCTGTGAGTTGGCCCTACAGGCAGCACCTGCAAGACCCCTATGGCTGGCACACAGCACAGAATCTCTCCAAACCAGCAACTCATGTTTGTTTTTCACTTGTTACTGGTGACTAATGTCAGCAATGTTGTTGGGATGTTTAAGTGCAATTTCAAGCATGACTGGTTTCGTATGCTGTTTTTTTTAAACACAAAAGGTCACGGCCGTTTTGTTTTGCAAGCCATTAAGGAGGAAATTCATAAGACTCAAATCCACAGTGCAAATTAATACACAGCTCAAAACCTACCATGAGGTCCACAGTTGGCTTTTTTTCAGTGCATTGCACTTCTGTGATTTAGGCAGTCCCACAGGGGATTGCAGGGCAACAGCATTGCCTTGAAAACTGAAGAGGAGGCGTACAAAATTAGTGATTTTTTTTATTTTTTTTTCAGCAGTGGCCATTTAAAAAACAAAACAGCATTCCCGACATAACAGGCAGCCTCACTAATTTACTATTATCTTGTGTAGCAGAATTTGGACAGCAGCAGCCATGGCGTGAGTTACAGCAAGGCGTGCTGTAGGATGCTGTGATCTTTGCACAGCCAGCCCATTTTTTTTTATATTGAACTTTGAACACACTGCAGCGTCTGCGCCTGTGGAGAGATGGCCCAGGAAACAGCTAGAATATTAAGTACCCCAATATATGTTTCCCAAAGGAGGCCGGTGCTAATATTATACATTGCAACAACATTGCCTGAATGGTTTATTAATGGTAGCAAAACAGAGTGAATACGACATACAATGATAATAACAATAAATGTTATTTATATGGTGCCTACCCGCGACAGCACTCTAGAGGCCTCACAAAAATACACTTAAAATGCTGGCATTGCAGTATTAAAATATGCCCAAAGCTTCAACGAATAAAATGGATGTGATGTTTAAAATGTGATTTACTTATACGCTGTTCCCTTAGCAGCAAATAGACATTTTAGAGGGACAGATCGACATCTTTTTAAATGGCTGTCAATTTCATTTGCCCATGCGTTTGGAAGGCACCTTACAGCAATATGAACACACTTTGAGCACAAGCCATCTGCAGTCAGGTTCCTTTTAGGACTCAGAGCAGATTCCAGGGCAAGAGAAGCTCCTGAAGCAACGAGATTGCATTATGTATGCATGCAATTATAACTGCAAGGTAAATAAAAGTGAACTTAGCTTTAAAACGTTGCTAGAGCACGAGACAAGTGTGACACAACCCAGGGATACCTAACCACATCTGAAAGGTTTATTAAGAAACAGTAACAAGACTTTGACCAAGGCCCTGTTTATCTGCTAAAATCCTTTCCTTACACACTTCATCACAGCAAAGCTAAGGGGAGCATCAGCTCATAGCTGTAGCTGAAGACTTCCCCCATTAAACACTCTCAATTATGCACCAAGACATCATGTGTTGCCTCTCCTCATCTTCCCACGTCAAATACATTTAAAATGGAAAACACTGAGCACACAGGGAGTGTGCACAGCATAACTCAGTGTCCCTGTGCCCAACAAACGCTGTTTTACAGAAGTGTGCATGTGTATTCATGCTGCCATTTTCAAGAACAACTATTCCAGTACCACAGAGAGCACACTTTGGGACAGATTGACTGAGCAGACACTTGGCTGCAAGGAAAACAATCTAGTCTGAACTACACTCCTGATAAAAAGAGTCATTTGCCGTTTGTTGTGGGTTAACCCTGGTACACAGCCAAGCCCTTCACTGTTGCTCACTCACTCCCCTCAGTGGTAAGGGGAAAAAAATGAGAAAACTTGTGAGCTGAGATAGTTTAAGAGGCATGGAATACCCCTTTGATCAGCCAGCATTCGCTGTTTCAGCTGTGCCCCCTCCCACATTAGCTGAAACTTGGGTATCTTAACATCATTGTTTTGGTCACAGATCAAAAACACACTGCCAGAAGGGTGGCACAATAGAAAAAAAAAATATTCTATCCCAGAGAAAAATCATTGCACTTTTAGATACTTTAAATGTACTTCAGTGTGTTGAGTTTTGGGGAGACTTTCTTGTTTGTTTTCCTAAAGACAGTAAAAATCTGAGGTCACATTGGACTCCATTGGAGAACCTGGCAAACAGGTGCAACCTGGCAGTAAATAATAATTTTAAATAAATAATAATCAGCAAAGTATTAGTTAATTCCAAGCAGCAGCATTTCAAAAGCACTGAAGAATATAACCTATTTTCTCTGTAGAACACACAAATCTTTACAGCAAACCATCTTTAATCCCAGGGAGTCTCTGTCACCGTGTAAAGACCTACTGCTATCCCTCTCCATGCAATAAGCGTGGCATCCTTCTTTGACTGTGAACAATGAAAATTTCTCCTTTATCAAAGAACCCGAGGGAGAAAAATCATCTTGTCTTTGCATAACACACCACTCATTTTTATGCTTTATATAAAATAATAATGAATGTGGAAGGATCGCTAAGTTCCAAATCAATCACAGTCTTTTGATGTTATTATTAACTGCACATACTCCATTCTTGTGGTTTATGGTATCATCAGAACCCCTCAATTGATTTATACCCTGGTGATCTAGTTGTCTCAATTCATTATCCCATATTTAATTAATATATCCCTCAGAAGGAGTTGTCAAAAGACAAAGTTAATTACAGCAGCAAAAAAAAACTACTCAAAATCACGTGTCATATTTTAGTTCGGTGACAGCTCCTACAAAGGAACATTGAAGCCACTTTTGTACATTTTGCTGCTTCAGTGAATAACTACTGTTGTATTTTCCCGTCCAAAGAACACAGCAGACTAGTCTCTGCTATTTACAAGGTACTCCAGACTGAAAAAATTCTTATTACGTTACTATGTCTTTGAACTAGGCTTCAAGTCCTGATCCAGAAGAATGAAGAAACTGGCAACAAGTTATTCACCTTATTCATCAGATTCAAGTAGCACCCTTTATTGGGGGAAAGAGAGTATCATACCTGGTATATAAATTCATCAGAATTTTATTCGGAATTATTCCAGCTGTGCAGGCAATTTTTTCAGAAATGCCTTCATCACATTCAAACAAATGGCTCCTTCTGGAGGAATGTTTGCAGAAATTGTACGTTTTTAAGTTCACGTTGCAAAATATTGATATAAAAAGAACACTCTAAGTTTTAAGTATAAACATTTTCTGTGGGAACTGGATTCCAAGAGTTGCGTTTATCCAGAGGTGTAGGGCTCACACATTCTACAAAAAGCTGCCTGGCTTTTCTCAACTTTTGAATATTTTAAGCGATGTCCATGGGAATCCAGTGACAAATAATTGGCATTTTAAGACATATTTACAGAATTTTAGTGAACAATTTTTAATTGCGAATACGCAGATGAAATTCTATCTTTTTCCATGTATAACTTAAAAAAAATAAAAAGTCAATCTTTGAACTGCATGCATGAAGTAAGCTGATGAACTCTGCTACGTATGTAGCACTTGCGCTTTTTGTCACAAGTTGTGTCCCGCAGTAAATCTACTGGACTGATATTTTTAATACTTTTTTGTTAAGGTTTGTTTCTCATATTCCTCTCTTAATATGGCCACATACATTTGTTACTCTAGGTCTAATAGAGAAATAGTAATTCTCAGAAGGGTATCAAAGTTAAAAATATAAACTTGCAAAAAGTGATCTAAAGCTGACGCAGGGATGAAAATCAACATTACAACTACTCATACCTTCCATCACGTAATATCTCACTGTACACAGCATATATCTACATTCTTTCTCAGAAATCCCTTCACAAATCTTAACCATATAGTTGATTCAAAGACCTTATGACAAAGATTCCTGCACCTTTTGGACTAATGACCACTGTTACCCTTCAAATTTTCACCACTTGCACCACTGCTACTTAGAAAGCAGTGATTATATAAATGTTATTCCAGTTTACAGATCTGCAAACCTGCCACAGACCACTTACTGTGACCTCATGAACCACAGCCCGCAACTTGGGAACGGGAGCTTTGAGATTCAGTTTCCAGCTGTGTGTGTTTACCTACCATACACTAACTGCACAACAGAAACAGCTGTGGAATGAATGGTATTGCTACAAAGCAGTTGAGGACACCCACATAAAGTAGCATAACTCTGCTCTTGATTACAAAAGCATTATAACACGTATTTTATTTCCTGAAATCTTTCTTTTGTTATCGTTCTCAAATTCTTAAACATAAAAGGGGGGTTTCAGACATCAGTCTTTCTGATTATCGTTTCAAGAAGATTTGACTACAGTGTTTCTGACTGCCACAGTGTACCACTATGACTATGAAATATGTCAGATCTTCCCTTCGAACCCCAAAAGTTTCAAAACTTTCCCAATACTGCTTATTTGGGACATGTAACACCAGCATCCACGACATAGTGGATGCATGTCGACACGACATAGTCATAGCATGCTGAAAAGTACCTCTGTCTGTGGACAATAATAATTAACCTATCAGACAGGAAATCACACTCTAGCATCCTCCTAAACAAGACTAGTGTTGCTTCCTGAGCTGCCTGGACATGAGCTTTGTGCCCCAAGCAGGAGCATAGTTGTTGTGATCCTCCCTA
The DNA here is from genome assembly GCF_026119805.1 of Tympanuchus pallidicinctus. Classification (NCBI taxonomy): domain Eukaryota; kingdom Metazoa; phylum Chordata; class Aves; order Galliformes; family Phasianidae; genus Tympanuchus; species Tympanuchus pallidicinctus. The sequence continues at coordinate 43,587,052 of NW_026294721.1, forward strand.
GAAGACAGTACTGTGAAAATGATCTGCAGGAGAATGATGGTACTTCACTCCTTAGTCCCTCAAGATAACACCTTCAAAAGCTGCTGGACAAAACTAGATTCCTTAATCAACATTTAACCATTTGTTGTCTTGATCTTGCAAAGCACTTAATTGCATTCTGTCTGGCAGTTCAGTTCACATCCAGCTACAGCTCTGCCTACAAAACTGATGACAGTTTTCAATGCTTTGCTAAACTTCCAAAGCTGACCTAAGAATGCTACTGCAAGAGTTGCCTGGAACCCACAGACTCCACCAGCTCCCCTTTACCGCAGTGTCCCAAAAGGGGATACAATTTCCAGAGGCACTGCAAATCTATGATAGAGATCATCAGTTAATTCTTTCTATGTTATTCAGACAATTTAGTGAGATTATTTTAGTTTATTAATCATTTCTGAGCAGACTTCAGCTTCTTATTCATGTATTTATTATTTGCAATAGTCTAACACACAGCTAGTGCAAGCAAGCATTAGCAAGCAGAGAAAACACCTTCATCCCTCAACTTTGGTTACTTCAACATGTGGCAGAAAATATTTAAAATGATGAACATAATAAAGAATGTAAATAAAAGACAAGTATAGTTAAATATATGATAATAAACAAAATTATTAATTCTTTAAAAATTGAAAAAGGAGCTTACTGACCAGAATCAGAGAGTTTGTTTTTTGGGATGAGAAGTAAATCTCTCCCATCTCTGTCTGGCATGCTCCAGGAGCCACATGTTTAAGGATAGAGCACAGCTTTCCTGCAGCGCTGCTTTCAAGTAACAAGTGAACTCGTGCTGGCATTGAGATACAGTGATAACAGATACAAACTAAGGAAAAAGGAGAACAAGTCTGTACGGGATGGAGAGTATCAATATTCTTTCATCAATACAAGGATACTAAAAACGTTTTTTAAAAAAAAACTTCTCAGGCTGCCTGCACACATCCCTGGCACAAATCACCAAAGTTGTAATGAATTAACTGAGAACCCAATAAGTAAATACTCCTCCTTCACTTGTACAGCAAAAAACGGAAGGGAAAAAAAGGTTGAAGTGTCTGCTTGGGAGTATATACAAACTAAATCAAAGGTATTGTTCAAAATTTACAGCAGGTCATCTCTTCTTTTTTCCTATTTCTTTTCAATATCGAATGAAGGGCTGACCAGCAAGGTCAAACTTCCCTTATTAATGAGGCATTGCTAGAGCTTTGTCTCATTAGGGCACTCAGAACTATGCATTTACTGCAATTTGCAGCACTTAATAGAGAAAGGTCAGAGCGGGTTACGTTCAATTTCCACTTGGCAGAGGGAGGAAAAATGGAAGCAATTCATTTGCACAAATTTGAATAATTCTTCTCAGTCTCCTTTTCTTTATCTATGTCTAGATAATTCCTGCATCTTAGCCCACTCACAATCATCCCAAACCTGCCAACAGGCAGCTTTCTATGAAGGCCGTAATGGAGCTGACAGATTCTATGAATCCAGGTGTCAGAAGAAAGCCATTCGCTCCCCCCTTCCCCTCTCTCACAACAGGGAATAGGAGCTGCCTCTAGTGAGCTCTTAAACTTATCATAAATGTATCAAGATTGCTGTGGGCCATGAAACAGCTGTAGACAATTAATCTTTCCACAATTCTTCGGCATAAGAATTGCTTTCTCTGCGAAGTAACATCTGCCATGCTGAGGTGATTATTCATGGGCAATGGGCGCCACCATAGTTTTATGCATAGAGCCATCAGTGGCAATGAAGCAAAATTTATAGTTTTCCCTGGTTCAGTAAAAATAACATTTCAGCTGCATTAAAATGTCATCCATCAGCATTGTCCCAGAGCACAGGGCCCCATCTCATCCAGAGAAATTAAAAAGTATTCATTTTAATGCTAACTTGTGAAGCTTGCAGTGACATTGCTTTTTTTTTTTTTCACCTCCCTTTTTTGTAAGCTATATTGAGGAGGAGGCGGAGAACTGAAGGAAAAGGTTACGTGGTGCAGCGAAGCTGAGGATTAAATGTGCTACTGGGGAGTAATGATATACCAATTACTGGGCTGCTGGTTCTTATTTATTCATAACCCCTGAACGCTTAATCAAAAATCCTTGAATCAAATTGAACAACTAAAGAAGGAAAGTTATTTCACAGAGATAATGTAATTCTTCAGCTTAAAAAAAAAAAAAAAAAAAGCAAGAGGGTGCCAAATGGATATAAAGGCAAGACACAGCTCTTGCCAGAGTGGTAGGGTTAGTCTTTTAAAACATTAGCTTAAAGGAGTAGGGAAATTTAAGCCGGAAATGTAATGGTCGTAATTTACAAGCAAGTTTCTATTCTAATTTCTAGAGTAAAGCTGATTAATGCCTGCTTTGGCACTGTCCTCAAGAGAGAGAAGTGTGCTAAAACTTATGGTATGAATTAAAAGTGCTTTGCGTTGCTAATGTGTCATGGCTAGATTTCCACAACCACACTGCCTGGATAACATCTTCCCCAGGGTAAGGCTGCTGTCCCTGGAGGTGCCACTCACATCGGCAAGGATAACACACACTGGATTTAAGAATCCATTTGGACAGTCTATGGACAAAATATATTTTTTTCCTTGGTAAATACACAACAAGAAGGAAGAGCAGACCACATCTGTTCCTGTTGGAACAGGACCCAGACTTCCTATGCCCCAAGGCCCACATGCAGTGAAGAGCTGTAGTGGGCCTAAATCATGTCAGGGCTACTAACATGCCTGGTTTATTTTAGGTGGAAAGAAAATATTCAGAGTATGAAGAGATACATGGAAAAGGCTTGAAATTCCAAAGAGTATTCCATACAGTATCTAAACGGGTCTCCATTCAAGTTTTCTAGAAAATCAGGCTATATTAATTTCTGAAGTGTTTTAAGTTCAATAGAAGCAGCAGACTTCACATGCAAACTCATTTGAAAAGGGAATTTAAAGTTAGCAGCCTCACCTTTAAGGAGAGATTGCTTTGACAAGCACATCAGCCTTGGGGCTGTAGGTGAAGAGCCTCCCCACAAAAGCAAGCTTAGCTCTACGCAGGAGTACACACAGTGCACACATGGAGCATATTTCATCTTCCTCTACTTGGTTTGGCTCAGTGTGTCCACAGACTGGTTTTACCAATTGATTTTATGGTCACATTTGCGCCTCCTAAGCTTTTTCTTTCCACAGCATCTATGTGCAGACAAGCTTTCCTCAAAGATTCAAATTCTCTATATTTTGTGTTTTCCTTACAATCAATCTTATTACAGTGTGAGTGCTCAAAAAGAGAAATTCAGGCTTGGATCATGAGCGAGACTTAAATCCTTCAGTAATTTATCTGATGCCAAAATAACCGCTGCCGTGTCCAGAGCAGCTCTCATTTTATTAAAACAGTGGTAGCAGGTAGATGTGCTATTATTAAACTACTTAGTTCTGTACTAATGCACAGTTTGTTCAAATAAAAAATACCACTTTCTCTAGTTTGAGAGTCTCAAAACAGTGGTAAATGCACAGTAACATACAATTTCCAATCTAGTGTCTGTATCTGAGGAAGTGGTTAATTACAGATCTGAAAGATAAACTACGTGCCCACAAGCACGAAGCAACTCTCAGGAACTGAGTGGTAGTAAGCAACTCCAAATGAGGAACAAACAGGATTGTGATAAACTGTTACCTACCAGATTTGGTTTCAGGTTCTTTCTTCCGTTTCCTATGTGTTAAGAGGACCGGCTCAAGACCTATGTTGAGGGCGCAGAAGGCTTGTGCTGGTCTTTGGTGCATTCTTCACTTTTTATTGATTACTGCAGAAATGAAGAAAAAAAGACAGAGAGAGAGAGAGAGACAATGAGACCTGTCCCCAGCACGGGAACAAACAAAATCATTGTGATGGTTCGCACATTCTTTCAATCACACTGCTGATTCATTGGACAGGACAGGATCAGCTCTCAGGTCCTGCCTGACCTCACTCAAATTATGAGGTGCCTTGCATAGAAGAAATATTACAATTGGCAAGATCAGAAGAGAGCAACAGTGCCTGCCAGGCTCTTTTGAGATTTCAATGTATCAGCCAAAGTGGCACGCTGAAGGACACAGGACCCAAAAGCAAGGGAAATACTGAAGGAGAATCGCAAGTAACAATCCTATATAGATTCAGAGAGAGAGTGAAACAGCTAGTGAGAAATTATTTAAGAAATGGATTTGACACGAGGAGAATATACAGATCAACTCATTAAGGTGGAAGGGAAAAGACACCTCATGTTTACTAGACTGCTTTGTTGAATGGACAGAATGATGAAGTATCAGCAGGCAAAAGAAACAGTTATGAGAAAGAGACAGAGAATGAAAACAGAGGGAAAGGCACTGGGAAAGTTGGGAAAGGAAAATATAAATTTAGTATTAAAAAAAAAATCCATGTGAAAGAGAAAGATAAAAAATAGAGATACAGTAGAAAAGAAAGCAGCCAATACAGTTAATTTTCAGCATCCACAAGGCTCCAACGTTTGCAACCTTACACTTAGTTGTGAAATCCATCTAGGGAACATACATCAAGATCCATTCTCTCTTCCATGGGCAATCCGAACTTTCCTGGATTCAGTCTATGTGCAGAAATAACAACGTTTCAGTTACCACAGCTGAGAAAGCACAATCATCCAAAGAAAGTACAGACTTTGCATTTTTAAGGAGATTTTCTTTATTCTTTTTTTATTATTATTATTTAATTTCACCTGATCTTGGCCCGTGTTCCTTAATCTTAAAAAAATATGGAGTTTTGGCTTATGAATATGAAGTTCTTTGTGCACAGAAGTAGTCCACAGGCTGTGGATGTCCAGCTTCGCAAAGAACAAGATTAAAGAAGGAAGAAAAAAAACCCAAACTCTTCCAATTTCTGTTTTTTCAAGTGTGAGAAGCCAGGATAAAATGGAAACTTGAGCGACCAAAAAAAAGTGTGTTACATTTCATATGCTTAACTCTAGCAAAGAAAATAAAATATTTTAGATCTTAGTTAAGAACAGGGTTTTCATAAGCACCCAGGAACAAACTCAAGATCCACTCAGTACTACACCAATCTCTGACAGCTTCAAGCATCAGAATCCCAGACAAACAGCATGAGATCAAGACAGTACTTTTTCTCCTGGATGTTAATCTCAGTTAGCGGCCTGGTCTAGTATTAATTGTGGAGGTTATTGGCCCTGCCTGTGGCAGGGGGGTTGGAGATTCATGATCCTTGAGGTCCCATCCAACCCTCTGATTCTATGATTGTTTCAGAGATCTCCTGAGCACTGACTGCCTCTTGCAACATCCAATCCATCTTAACAGCACTGCTGAACTTTTGATGAAATAACGATTTCAGGCAGTCCTCAATATCTGCCTTTAGCTCACTGCTCTCTCTACCCCTCTGCACTATGAGAGTCTGTTAAGAAGAGCAGTAGGAGATGCACATCTGTTGGGGCTACTGGCAACTCCAGATTTTTCCAGCAGCTCTCAGGATATTTGACTTCCTCAGAGGCCAGGTTTATTGTGCATTCAGTCAAGCAGTAATGCTCGTCTACATGACTTCTTCATGCCTCAGCAGGGAAAACTGCCTGAGATGATCAAGTAGGTGAAGTTTTTCTGGATGCTAGCAATAGAAGCATAATCTGGTTTTCCATTCCATTTAGGAATGTTTCAACTCAAACGGTAAGCCACAAGGCTTTTAAAATTTGGCTCCTTTTTCAACTGTACAATTACCCTTCCCAAGAAATGTTAGGACAAGACTATTAACCACATTATTGATTTTCTAAAATAACAAGCTTACCATGACTTCATCAGCAAATTTGCTGATGCCAGGCCATAACTACACTCAGTGGTCACACCAAGTTATCTTATCCCACTAGGAAGGTCTCTCTCACCTTGAAAATGCCTGGGTTTTACCATAATACAGGCTGAATGCTCCGGGGGATTCATCAAGAGCTTTTAATTATCATTTACACTCTGAGAACTGGAAACCCCACTGGAAGTTCATGTTCATAATATCTATCTGCACATAATTTTCCCAGATGCAAGTTTCCTCTGAGTAGAGTAGAAAGGTGCTCTGAGGAGTCATTCTTAGAAGATGCAGCATATCCTAACAGCTTGGATATATCCCTGAAAAGCATGACAAAAGCCAGAGGAGTTTCCCACAGGCAAAAGGGAAGAACCAGATCCTGGATAGCCACTTGCCACGTGAGGTTATGAGGTCACAGGTGACTGCTTAGAGACATGGGAGACTGCAACCAACACGAGAACTCTCCTCTGGTCCTCAGTCACACTCTTCCATCAAACACTTCTTTACACTCATCTTTCTACCTGGTATATGGACAGATGTGTTCCTGTCCAGCAATTTATCAGCAGTAAGGCCTGTGCAAAAAGCAATTTAGGAGACAAGAGAATTCCCAGAGAGAAAAAAAAAAAAAAAAAAAAAAAATGCATTTTTGTAACCTCAACCCTCAACTAACAGCACCCCTTCATTCATTTTCTACGATGCACTCACATTTGGAGCCAGGCAAATTATATCCTTTCTCTTTCCATAGGGCTGCACACCTTTTTTTTTTTTTTTTTTTTTTTTTTCATACTGTTATTTACTATAACTTTACTTCATTAGTGTTAAAGACTTTATTTCATGTTAAATGTTGGGGGTCTTTTAAAATAGGAGAGGAGACAGAGGGAAAAAAAAGAGGGCTACTTTATCAAATACATTAAACGCTTATATCTATTTGATTTTAAAAAATTGTGAAGCACAAATTATCCAGAGCTTAGCACTCAGAGTCTCTTTCTTGGCCTATAAAGTCAACAGTTATGGTGTTAAAGTTTAATCAATCCCATAAAATGTTACTCAGAAAGTGACCCTGGTGTTATGGCTGAAGTACATCTCCTACATTAAAAAGCACTTTCATGGAAGCCAGAGCAGTGTTATTGAAAGAGCAAGCTAATAGGTATCTAGATGAGGTTAAGAGAAGGAGGTAAAAGGAAAGGAGAGTATTGGGAGAGACAGTAGAGGAAAGGGAAATAAGCTTTTTTCAAGTGATTCCCCTTGGAGCTAAAATGTGGATGACTGGATGACCAGATTGAAAGGATAAAAAGCTCTTTTACAAATTGCCCAAAAGCTAGTTCTTTGTGAATTTCACAGTAAAGCTGAATGCAGTTTTCATATTCAATATGAAAAGATAATAGCAAACACCAATGGTTACATCACTGTAGTGAGACAATAGATACAATCACCTTCTGCAGAAGACAGGTTTCTGAATACCACTAAAAGTAAGGTTAGTCAAACTGCAACTTTATCAGAACATAGTATTTGTTGGCAAAAGAAAAAAAATAAACCAAAAAAGATCACTAATTACAGTCCATGAGTATTATTTTTGACCATTTTAATTCTGAATACAAACACATTTCTAACATCCAACTATCTTCCATGGGAACAGGAAAGCTCTAGGCAACACATATGTCAGCCTTGCCACATATTCAAAAATTCGTTTATGATTTGGAGTGGAATACTCGGTATTCTTCAATGTTTCTGTCATGGTCCGCAATACTACGGGTCTTGCCACAAGTGAAGAATTTGAAAGCACACTAAACTTCTGAGGGAAGTGGTATGGCTTAAAAGCAGAAGAGGTAAGCCTCACAGGAAATTCAAAACTGCTCAGCATGCTACGAGATCTTTGCACTTCACAAAGTACGACTCTACCGCTCATCCACAAGTTAGGAAGTCTGCCAGATTTTACATCAAGATTATAAACTGTGCTGAGCCCTCGGTCCAGTACATTGTGTCTTCCAAACTCATGTCTAAACATATGCAATCCACTCAGATGATCAATTTAAATTCAATAAAATTAGTATTTGAACAGAAATTATGGCAGAAGCTATGCAAAAACTGTTATAGAGACACAGTCTATGGTCAACTCAGGTGAACAAAATTTATTTAAAGATCTAAAAGGAAAAAAAAGTTCTTCTTTCAAAGGCCTCTGACTCAAAATCACTTGCTGTTGATAAGCAGTGTCTTCTTTAGAGTGTTGTTTCAGGCTGCATTAAAAAAGGGGTGGCCAGCAGGGAGAAGGTGATTGTCTCCCTCTACTCAGCTCTTGTGAGGCTCCATCTGCAGTACTGCCTCCAGGCCTGGGGCCCCCAGTATAGGAAGGACGTGGAGCTCTTGGAGTGGGTCCAGAGGAAGGTCACTAAGATGACCAGAGGGCTGGAGCACCTCTCCTATGAGGAAAGATTGAGGGAACTGGGCTTGTTTAGCCTGGAGAAGAGAAGGCTCCAGGGAGACCTCATTGTGGCCTGCCAGTTCTTGAAGGGAGCGTATAAAAAGGAGGGGGAATGGCTGTTTACGAGGTGGACAGTGATAGGATAAGGAGGAATGGTTTTAAACTGAGACAGGGGAGGTTTAGGTTAGATATTAGGAGGAAGTTTTTCACTCGGGGAGTGGTGACACACTGGAACAGGTTGCTCAAGGAGGTTGTGGATGCCCTGGAGGCATTCAAAGCCCGGCTGGATGTGGCTCTGGGCAGCCTGGTCTAGTGACTGGTGACCTTGCACATAGCAGGGGGGTTGAAACTAGATGGTCATCATGGTCCTTTTCTGTGGTTCTATGATTCTGTGATGTTTTCTTGCTTAAGGAAATTTCAAGTGACTTTTTCTCTCAAATGATTCCAAATGAGTTATACTCTGAAGTGGGAATCTCATATTGCATATAATAATTTTTAAAAAAGGTTTTTTAACTGACACAGAAGAACAAAGAACTAAAAAGTTGTCCTAGCCTGATCTTGAGTGTATTCCAATACCACTATCCCAGAGGGTCTTTTAATGCAATAAGGACGACTTATTGCACTTCTGAAGAACCAAACCTTGTCCATTGAAAGTTCTCATCATAACAGAAGAAAAAAAAAAATTTGCAAATTTCACCCAGAAAACAATACTGGACAGCTCCTTAAGCCTGCAGAGCACCCAGAAAAAACACTCACCAGCAAGCCCTCCACAACTCTCCGCCTCCAGAATTTGTTAACATCCAAAAGGAATCATTCTTCCAACCAGTCAGAATTACATCTCAAATAACAGTATATTCATTTTCACACGATTAACACACAATGCAACAAATACATGCAATGATTCCATCAGATCAGAGATACTGACAGAGCTTTGCAGTTAAGACTGAATGTCAAAAACAAGACAACAACCTGAGGGATAATTTATGGCAAGTTCTTCACAATTCCTGCAGTTTCACAGTTCTTCACAAATAAATCTGAAAATGCTTTCAAATACTAGAACCTAAATGAATCAACTTGAATGTACGAAGGCGTTAGAATCTATCATCCAGATTCATGCCAAATTATATTAATCTGAAGTTCAGCTTGAACCTCTCACTTCACAACGTAATTTGGAATTCCTCCAAATTTCAGCAGTGTTTAGAGCCAAGGTTTTGATGAGTAGTCTTGTTGTGTACAGCAGTGCAAGTAGTACTTTAATACATGTAATACTAAAATGGAAAATTATAATACTAACTCAGTTGTTGCATCTGAGAAGTTTACAATGCTCAAACACCACAGTTTTCTGCACAGTGCTTATGTCTAATTATACTATTTTCTTTGACATACCTATGCCAACTAAGCATTTTATAAACTGATGAGAACACTCACTTTATTAACTTCCTTAAGTTGTTCAGGTGAAATTGCAAACATCCAGATGTTGACAAGAGTGGAACAGCTTCTAAGGTCTTCAATTTACTAATGGATCCAGATCTCCAGAATGAGCAAAACTACAAGCACAAGAGACTGATTATCATAGTGCATCCACTCACCCATTCATTAGGGCACTTTATCTGCTTCCCCTCCACATCCCCCAAACCCAGGCTACCTTTAAACAGCTTTAACCACAAGTTTTCCTCCTTGCTGAGGGACTACTGCAAAGTTACTACTTCCAAAGCTTTCCTTCACTATTTGGCTTAAACCACTTTGCTCTCCTTTACACCTCACTATTTAAAGTTTATCTTTCCTGTATACAAGAAACAATTCTTCTTTACATCTCATAGATGAGTAATATTTGTAGACCATGGTTTCTTGTTCAAAATTGAGATGGTAAATAATTATATGGCAAACAACAAATCACTCATCTTCCTGCCATGCCGCACAATGCCAAAAATTGTAGTTCTTTTTAAGTAGTTTCACACTAGAGCAAGGTTCTTTATTATAATCTTGACTGGGAACATACTAGTAGTGAAGAAGGTTTCTGATTTAGCAGAGATCAATGATTGATAAACAAATACAACTATACCTTCAGTGTAAAGTTCAGACACAAATTAGTGTTCAAATCCCTCTACTGCAGAGGGAGGATTGCTATCTCAGTGTTATTCCAGTCTATTCAAATTGCCAGCTAAAAAAAGGCTTCTTTTTTTGTTCCCTTAAGTAACTTATTAGTTAAAAGGATGTGAATTAACTTAGAATGAATGTTCAATTCATATAGTTGAATCGCCATCATCATTATTACAGGAAGCTCTAATCATTACACAGCCACTAATATCAGACATTCTGCTAGCTTGCCTTTAATGAACATGACTCACATTTCACTTTAATGATTCCTGCACCCATGCCTCCTCTCTACCTTCTGCTTCTACCACGTATGGGGGTAGGGTGGCCTTTCTAAAGATGAAAGGCTACCTTTTAAGAAAGGAATAATTCCCAATATCTTCATTTTATTGGTGCTCATGCTGCAAAGACTTGGATACATCCGGAAAGTCTAAGAAAGTACTCACTGCTATCTTCTTTCAAGGAGTCTCGAACTGTGACACTCTAAATGGTAGCATATCAAAGAAGTGTTATCCTCAATAGAACTGAACTGTCTGTAGCATTTCCTCCAGAAGAGTCACCTTCTCATCTTGCTCAATCAACTCTTCCTCTCCTGCAAGGGAACACAGCAGCTGAAGCAGAGTGGAGCTGGCAGAAAAGGGGCTTGTAAAAGTGACAACACACAAATGCAAGTTCATCACAATAAGGACAGAAAACCAAAGAGCCCATGGGAGTACTTCCAAATGCTTGACACTCTCCATTTTCACACAAATCTAATTTCACGGCAAAAGTCAGCTACTGAGATACTGCAGCTACAGATGGCTAAAATAGTCGCATGGTTCACATAACTCCGTTTCCTGGAGTCTTTAATATATTCACAGCACAGATCATTTTTCAAACAATCCCCCTTCAGTCAGGTAGCAGTCAAATATTTCTGTGGCTGCCATAAACAACTGCTTGAGAAGCATTACCAATAACAGCCAAAGATAGGCACAAATTTTGCGCTTCACGTCAGCTACAACAACAAAATATGCAGCTGCATTCAAACAAGAACACAAGGAAAAAAAAAACAGCTACTTTGCACAAGACTTGCATTACATTCCTTAAACTTTTTTTGCCAGCAATTCTGCAATTCAGTGCTGTAGTTTCTTCATTACACTGTCATTTAAACAGAATCCTTCCTCTCTTAACCTGACTGCTAGAGCCAATTCAATGCCATGTGCTAACATAGCCTTCACAAAGGATAAGACTTCAGCAGCTCAGATAGTCAGGTTGTATCCTATGGGTCGTGATTATGGGTGCAAATATATTTCTTCTCTACACAATGAGAAATCCTCTACTGCACTCATCAGTTAGACAGACTAAAACATTTTACAGCATTCCTGCTGGACAGATGAAGGAAAAGTTAAGAAGACTTCACAGAAGTACCTCTACATCCATGCCAGGTACGATGCCCGACATCTAACTACAAAGCATTCAGTCATCTGAGGCCACAGATGAGCATTAGTATAACTACTTAAAACACTTACATGAGTCAAGGGAAGTTAGAACATTTCTAAAACTGGTTAACAAGTTCAGCATTTCAGTTTGCTTCTCAGTATTTTGATGTGTTTTTTTGTTGGTGTTGTTTTTGTTTGTTTTGTTTTGTTTTTTCCCAAGTTTTATTCACACACCAATTCCTGACTTTCTCTTACTGACTTCAGAGAGGCTGGTAGAGTTAAGTGTCACAAAGCTTTTTTGAAATAGTTTAATCCTTCAGAACCTGTATGACGTCCATGCTTATGTATAGCATCATACACCAATTAGGTTTGGGCAACTCCTGAATTAAGGGCTCAAAAACATTAACACTTTCTGAAGTGCTTGTTGGCTTAGTAACCAGTGTTCATATCTTACTTAAAAGATATAAAGTTCAATGTATATGCTACATTATGTAAATACTAATACTAATGTAGCCTACACATGCTATCACTGTTTCTGCACTGTAAGCCCTTTATAGGGTGACTCAACATACTCATATCTTAAATGGGATGCTGCTGCTCACGCTGCTGCAAGACCAATTTGAATGAGATACTGGGGAGGGGCAATTTTTTTTTTGTCCATTGCTGCTTCAGACACAATCTGAAGAGTGTTCACTCATGTCAGTCAAGTCCAGCTAGAGATTACCACCATAGCTCTCCTTACAAACATGCTAGTGATGTATACTAGGTAGCAAGAAGGTAGGAGAAAACTGCAACAAGTTTCCAGACTGCTAAAGCTCACAGGGACTAAAAACAAATAAACACAGTAGCTATTATTATTTGCTGATAGGGACTTATGACAGATCCTGCAGTCATGCCATGCGAACCATTGAACAACATTTTGGGAGCAGAGTCTCCTGCAACACCTCTTCTTTAGCAGGTCTGGGCTTTCCTCACTCAGCCTTCCAAGAAAAAAAGAAAAAAAAAACTTTTTAAGGAAACAGGAATGAGAAACAAGCTCATTCAGGAAATCCTAGGCATCCTCCCAGAGATTTCATGCATATAAACTGACAACACCAGGCCTGAACTGATCACGAATGTGGAACTGGCCAGAATGTATTTCTGTGCTCAACGCTTCCCACACCCTCAAATTTTCAGTATGACAGTTGTGTGGTGACCACATGGGAGGTCACTCATAGGTTGGGGTGGGTTGAGGACAAGGAATCAAATTGTTATTCACAATCCACAGAATGCTCCCAGGAAAGGACAAGGTTGGGGCACAGCATGCAGTCCTTCTGTCAAGAAGCTTTACTGCCAATAGAGGGGACAGAACAGCATGGAGAATAAAAGAAGACCTCTGATTCTACACCCTTTAAAGCAATAGCAAACAGACAACAAGGAACTCCCTTCTAATTACCAGAGAAAGACATGAGACTACGTTTCACCTGCAGCCCTTGGCTACTGATTATACATGACATTTATGCCAGTGACTGTAACTGGGGATCTAAACGTTACTCGATCAGAGCATATCCCTTCATGCTCAGCACATAAAGAGATGAAGGATTTGTTTCCATTTTGGTTTTGGAGTATTTTTGGTCACTATTTCATGCATCTGGTTCCTTCTGCAATTGGTCTTCATTATGTCTTAAACTATACAGTAACCTTTTCTCAGTTCTGTGGTCTACAGCACACAAGCATTTGCAGGATCACAGTTGAACTATTTCTGGAAATGCTGCCCAAAATTTGTTTGTGGTGTAGCTCAGTATAGCTCAATCCATCAACACTGACTTTGGCCTAAAATGTTCAAATAGCTTTGGAACAGGAATGGAAGAGCCAAGTCAGCTAAAATAACATTGTTGGTATGAATTGTTGGCCAAAGTTTTTAGTGATCCCAGAACAAAATATTTTCCTTTGTTTTTGGTAAAAACAAAACTAAGATCCTCAGTACTCACTCACTGCTGTCATCTTGCTTCACATCTATCACAACCAAGAAGAGAAGTAGAACTGCTGATTACCACTGGAAAGACTGTTTTCCAGATTACCTGCAGAAAGAGAAAATGGTCAGCCAAGAAGAAAATGTGGTATGAGTTCAGAAGTCTGAGAAACTATTCCACACCTAGGCATTGCCCATACAGAATCCCGAGTATCTGGGACCAAATTCTGACATTTCAGTTGATGCTAAACAGCACCTTCCACAAGTAGCTGCAAGGGACTGTAAGCCACTGAGTTAGACTCTGACCCTCGCAAGCTCATACAAGTTCGCCATTATCCCAAACTGCATTCTTGTCAACAATGCACAATTTTCAATACATCACTCCCTTTTCAAGTCAAATTAACGCACCACAGTCAGCCTGTGCTTCCTGGACAACTCTGTCCTAATTGAGACTTCCGTGATTTTATTTCAAGAAAGCAAGAGCTTTCATCTGTGATTTCAATTGCAGGGACAGATTGATAACGAACTGTGTAGGTTTCTCCAAACAAAATATCACATTCCCTGGATGCAGCTACCTGACAAAAGACATTAGAGCACAGGAGCTGGGACTGTGCTTAAGCTCAGACATGTATTGTTAAATGTGACATGCTCAATTTATCATTAGTTATGAAGTGAAAACGGATGAATACACATTCAATTTAGTTCAGCTGCTTTCTTCATTTATCATACTCTTTCATCATCCATCATTCTTCCCCACCACCCTTTTGATTTGAACAAATAACATACTTTCATAAGTTTAATCTAATTAATCATAATTGTAAGGTAATGTTCCCTTAATGAAGCGTATACTGAGCTTTATAAAGTTTGTTGCAATTTTAATAAAATCTGTTCCAGATAGAATCTACAAATGTTTTCAATGGAGCCAAAAGCATCCCTATCTCTCTCTCCCACTCATTACTAAGGTTGATGATGATGTATCAGTACAAGGAGTTGCTCAAGCATATTGCTCTTTTATAGAACAACTGTTCCAATAAATTGGAAAGCGTTCATCATTTTACGAGACAAGACGTGCAGTTAAAAAAGTTAATTGAAATAGACACAAATTAAGAAAACTACCTTAAGATTTTTTCATACCTTACTTCTATGAAATACACAATACTTGCTATCTTCTGAGGGCATCCTGAGTGCCAAAAATTGTATAAAGAAATTGCTCATTAGCATCAAAGATGGTAGGCAGAACTAGCAAGTTTTGCTACAGTTCTTCAACTGCAGTTAACCCAGAATGGACCTGCTGTCTGGCAATATCAATGAACAGAAAAATCACTGCACAAGACCAAGTGACAAAATTCCAGTTCTGCTCAAGGAAAATCTGGTGAGCTGAGTCAAGTCTTACCAATTCCTAATTTCACTCTCCCCCCGCACTGTCTATGGTGAACAATGTTGCTTACCTTATCTAGTTGTGATTTCCCGAAGTTCATAAAACATTTCAGAGCATCTGGGCAGAAAGTGCTGTGGACATTCAATATGACATATGATTGTTATTAATGTGCAATTTCATTTGATCATTATTAACATACTGAGACTCTTCACACCGAGATTAACATACCCTCCATTTGCTAACACCAAAGCACACTCATTTGTATCTGTTTCAACTCTTATACCAGCAATTATTTCAAAGTTGCAAAACCAGAAACAGCGCATTAGAGAATTGACTTGTTTTCCCCCTGACAGAATTTCACATCTGCAGGCCACTAATAACAGATGCCTGCCCTTTTCAAAATTGGGCAGCATATCTAGTTAAAAGCTGTACTTCGCTCCAGGGGGTTCTGTCCATGTCAGCAGCCCAGTCATAAAGAGTACTGGCAAGTTAATACTCCACCCATCCAACCATATACTCACAACATTATTTCCACATTTTCATTTTTGAAGTGTAGTGTCACAACTTTTACTTCAGCTTCACTCCAAACTTTTGAGAAGTTTCAGCAAAAGGAACTGTTTTACCCACTGTATGTAACTACTGCCCCCATCTAAGCAAGACGCAACTTGCCAAGGTGACAGGTGAACAACTCAAAAAGCATCTATTAAAAGCATCTAAAGCATCAGTTTATCCAGATGCAAGTCATTATAAGGCCATTTCATTATAGGAACGACAGTGTAGTTTGACAGCTGGTTCCCTAATTTATATTGTAAAGTTTAAGAGCTTTTCCCTTCCATTTTGTGAAATAAAAGTTTCAAGGTTTCTGGCAGACCATTAAAACAAAGTTTGCTTGTGACACTCCCTTGCTGTGCACAGCATTAGAGCCACATGTTTTCCAGTGCTCCCCTCGGACCTGGAATCTCCCCTTTTCCAGCTCTCTCCTTCCCATTTTACCCACAACAATAACATGGGCCAGAGAGGAAACTGCCTGGTGGCACTTTTCTGTTCCCCATCCCATGCAACTTCACTTTTCCTTTTCCCTCCCCTCAGAGAGCACTGTTTAAGCATAAGCTGCTACAGTAGCCAGTGGGGTCAAAGCACCGCTACCAATTAAGATAAGTACAAAGAATGAGATCAATTAATCATTTGTTATCTTTACAGTGCAATAGCTGAAGTTCCACAGTATGCAGTCCAATAATCTGTACAACCCCCAAGCTGCTCATCTTCTGCTGAGCTGATCATTCATTATCCAGCACATAGCAGCATAAAGAACTCTTCATTGTTAAAGGCAACCAGTCTAGCACAAGTGACAAGTCTTTGAAGCTCCCGTCCATCCCAAGCCCATATAGTTTAAAATGTCTGTAATACACATGTTAAATCTTAAGCAGATTTATGGCCTGATCCTGTTTTCAGTGAAAGCAAAGGGAAAAACGTATCAAACTCTTGGGAATCAGGTTCAACAGTTCACAACAGTGCTCTGCCTTAAGCACTAACACTGTTGTAAGGCAGAAATATAAGAGTCCAAACCAACAGATACATATATTCAGTGGAAAAAAAGATGCCTTCTGTGATTTGAGTGAAGGCAAAAAATACCACCCAGTTACCTGCTGAATCTATGAAAGCTATAATACACAGGTGCAAAACATACCAATTCTTATTTTCCTTGCTCTGAACTGGCCTGTGACCTCTGATACAAAGAGAATAGCAAGATGGGGATGCAGATGGCATGGAAGTCCCACGAGGTACACACAAGTTAATTCTCTACAAGAAAATACTCAAACAAGGTGATGCTTACCACTTTCTCCTAACGTACAGCCATTTCTTTTGATAACAGAATGCGACTCTGATGAATCACCTCAACTTGGCAAAGAAAGACTGCATATGACTCGTTACTGCTCCTCAAAACAGTTCAGCAACAAAGATAGGATAAAAGACAACTCTATGGAAAGCAGTAAAGCCCATGACCTCAAGTTCTCAAAATAGGACCATCCATTTAGAGAATAGCCATGGTCAAAAAAAAAAAAAAAGAATCACTCTGATGATGTAATGAGAGTCCAGTTGAAGAGAATGTGCTGGTCAGCATCTACCACCATACTGATGTTGAGAAAGAATTGATTATGGAAGAAAAGAAAGAAAAAAAAAAAAAAAGTTTGCTTTGATTTTTTTTTCATTTTGATTTTGAAAAAAAAAGTTATTTGAAATTAAATAAAAAAAAAATTCTCACAACCTCAGAATCTGCTTTCCTTCTGTCTCTTCATACTCTTTTTCCTACAGAAACTGATGAGTGGAAACAACCATGAAATGATTTTTTGCCTACTTTTTCTTGGAAACACAAGGGCAAGAAAAGAGAAACTTTAATGTGGTACAGAACTTCCAAGTTAAATTCTTCCATTTCTGAGAAGCTCAGAAGAAAAGCAACGTTGCAGTTTTACATCCCAGTTCCTACAAGATTTCCACCAATGCAAGTGCAAAGAGGTAACATTCTTGGAAAACAATGCGTCCATCTGAAATATCCAAGCTGAGGAGGCACTGCCTGGTACGAACAGCAATCCTGCCCAGGTGTGCCAGAGGCAGCAAAAGTTGCAGCGGTGCTGCATCTCTTCCAGTACAGCAAGTGGTGAGGGGGCAGGAGCCAGCCTACTGCAATTAGACTTTGCTCCTCCTCAGCAAAAAGCAGAGCTATCATTTTCCCAGCACTCTTCTGTCTTGGTTTTCCCATTCTTACAACTCGCATTTTCTGAAGGACTCGAAGCCACTCTGAGGTTGTGTCCTACTTACTATTGGCAACTGAGTCCAGTGCACTCATTGAGGCTCCCTGCATCCAGTGAAGCTGGTGGATAAGCCTTCTATTTAAGAACTAATTTTTTACAAAGCCCAATCTCTTACATTCGGTTGTTGTTTGCCCAGGAAGTTTCTTTGTCATTTACCAGCTTGGTGAAAGGCATTTGCTGAGCTCTGCTTTCCTGGCAGTAGAACAGAAAGGGCTTGGATTCAATTCATTACAGTTTAATGCCATATTTGCAGTAAGATTCACCACTTTAAAAGAAGAAATATTGCCACCATACTACGCTGCTAGGAAAAGATAAGAAGAGAAGATATACTAATTATCATCTAAGTTACATATCTGCCATTGCTAACTTTGCTGTACATAGCCACTGCAGCCTAACATTCAACTCTAAAGCAATAGCTCATAAAACCTG
The DNA here is from genome assembly GCF_026119805.1 of Tympanuchus pallidicinctus. NCBI lineage: Eukaryota > Metazoa > Chordata > Aves > Galliformes > Phasianidae > Tympanuchus > Tympanuchus pallidicinctus. Next base: position 43,605,349 of record NW_026294721.1, read on the forward strand.
CCTCTGCCACACAGCACTGTCTGCCCAGAGGCACACTGCTAAGTTTTAATTAATAGATAGTTTGTAAGAAAGCCACAAGGTAAAAACAAAAAAAAAACAACAACAAAAATAATCTACCATGCCCATTTCAGCAAAACTACAACTCACTCTCATTCTCATCCAGTATCAGTTTCACAAGTGTATAACAGCATATAATCAACAATCCCCATGCCTGAGCTAAGCCTATTTGTTCCACATCCACACTCAGCATGAGGGAGCATTTCACTGGGGCAAATGTTTGTCTCAAAATTAGAAAAAAAAGAATCCTAACAGCATGCGACCGTTCACTTTTTCCAAAGAAAGCAATTACATTCCTTATGTTTTCCAGCTTCTGGTTAAAAAGGTGCTTTCCTGGAACTGTTCTAAAAGAAAACTGCCAGGAACAGAGCTGATCAATTAACATGAGGAAAGAAGAACTGTATGCATATGGGTAAGTGGGGAGGATGTGCAGGGATAGAAGGTGGTAATGAAGGAGTAGAGAAGGAAATAAGTATTGTTTCTTGTGAAGTACCTTATGTGTGCTGGCATTTTATCCCAGCTTTTAAGTGTGATTCAGCCTAGAGATAAAATTCAGCAGGACTATCTTGAATGGTAAGAGCAAACTTAAACCCTGACAATTACTAAATAAGAACATAATTAATTATTTCTTCAACTGAATAGTCTTGAATCCTACCACAAATCAATCAGCTCTTCTTGCCTAAGAAGCTCTGACTCTATTTTAGCTCAATGAAAACAAAATCAATGAAGGCCAATTATAGCCCATCTTGTTAGAGTATGCAAATAGTGCACAATATAGATGAGCTGCTATTGCTTTAGGGCGCTGCTGAGAAATATGCTTGTCAGGCAAAATGCAAACGTGAGCTGGTACTGGCCCCTAGCTGCATGCTGTAAAACACCAGCTCTTTTCTAATAGTTTTCAAGGGCATGCAAAAGCAGCAGAGATACTATGTGCCCCACAGTAGTTGATCATTAGTTTATTACACACTAATTTAAGTTGCAGAAAGCCCACAAATGTGTCTTAGAACAAAGGATCCAGGTTAGTTACAAGAGATGGTACACAGGGGAATTCTTGAAGTGTGACTGAGCCTACTTTCCTTCCAATACAGAAGATTATGAATAAAAGAAACTTAAAGAATAGATAACTGTATCATTAAAAAAGGATTTCAAAGATCCACCAACAATAATTGAACATCTCATGCTCTCAAAGGAGAACAGAAAGCTCTGAATGCCCAGAACACATTTCTGGCCACAAACACAGGCAGTAGTGTACATCCACTCTGCTACTGTGCTAATCTAAACCTAACCAAAACCCAGACTGAAGCATTGCAGGAAGCCTTCTTCTCTTCCCTCTGAAGAGTCAAACTGTAAAGGAAAAATTCACCAAAGCATTCACATGTGTAAAGTATGACCTCCAGCTCTCTGGAAACAAGAGGTCACTGCAAGACAAACTGCTACAAGTTGAACTCTAACAGAGTTCCTGAACTCTGCATAGCCCTGTGCACATCCCCCAAAACCTGGTCTTGCTGGGATCTGTTCATCCTGACTGAACTTCCAATAGTTTACTCACAACAGTAATTGTGATTTACTCACAATTTAAACAGTAATTTACTCACAACAGTGATTTCAGTTCAGAAATCACCTGTAGAGTCTGAGTCTGCTTCTGCGCTCTCTGGCTGCAGCCTGAGCACACTTCTGACGAAAAGCTTGTTGCATGCTGACTTTCTGTCCATGCAGTAAAACTCCGTGCTTAGCTTTAAGGACTATTTTTGATTGCCAGCTTCATTCTAAATTCCCTAATGGAAAAATGCATAGCTAATACTGACGTTTATCCTAAACAAAATTACTTCCAGAGCAACCTATGTAGTACACTTATAGCTCTCACTAGTTTAGTCTGTTAGTAACAGACATAAATTACATTACTCTCCCTTAGGTTGAGTCTGTTTTGCCCAAGGTGGTAATTGGCTGAGAGTTTTACTTGCTACAGAGCCCATCTTTTTGAATCACAGAGACATCTGTTTGCCAAGCAATGAGGGAAGACATGAAAGCAGGAGCCTGGTCATTTCATACCAGGAGCTTGACAGTTTGTCTGTCATGAACCACAAGGGGTTCCAAGTAGTAAGACATTTTTCACAGTTTTGTGCCTGAGATCTTGCAGTGAATTCTGCACTATTTGGGTACCTCAACACTAGTGGTTGTGTCAAATAGAAATCAATAAGCTGCATTTGAAACCAGAAGTGTGCATGCACACAAGTTATAGAAAAAAAATGAATGTCAGATACTCATTGGTAGTGTCCTGTTAAAAGACATAACATCTGAAAAGGATCCAAAGTGAGGAGTGTATGAATTTGAAAAGGATATAAAGTTCATTTGACAGAAGTGTAGTTCTGACAGAAGCTCGTTACCTAAAACAATAATTTGACAAAAGTAGCAGCATGCCCTAAATTTGGCTATTGGAAACAGCACCTCCAGAACCAATTAAGACTGGTGAGTACTTGCTAGTGAGCACATACCTATTAAATTTTAAATGTGTCTCCACATTGTACAGCAATAAAGCAGTGGCATTCTTGGTTAAAAGGTAGTTCTCAGTCTTAATTCTTAGCACAACTTTTACCAAGCCATTCCATCCCTCTCATTATGCTTCCAAAACTTCTGCTCACACTGCAGTAAATCACCCTGCTCATGTAACCTAAGGAGCAGAAATCAGTAGATCTACAGAAACTGGAAACCCTGATCTTCAGATAGCAATGATTATCAACTCCCTAGAAGTTTTCATAAAGAGATAAATGAGTACATGTCATTTTGAGGGAGAAGCAGAATCTAAGACAAACGTTGTTGCCACCTTCAGGGTTTATTTTGAGCTCCTTTGAAACACGGCACATTTCTACATCGACAAGTGAGAGCACAACCACGTCCTGACTGAAACGTGCAGAACTCGGTGAGGGACAACACCCTTCAGTTAAAAGTAAGCTAAAGTTTGGCCCTGATGGTACACAAAGAGATGATCACTACTCCAAAAGATATGGAGGTGGTAACAAAGAAATGATTGAGCAGGGCTTGAATACAGCATACTCTGAGCAGCAAGTTATTCCACAGAAGCTATGAATGCACTCCCTCTCCAATCACATCTTCCTCATAATTCATGTGTTACCTATAATTTCACAGAGTTAGCCCATTTGTGTTACTTCTAAGCTTCTGAAGACTTACATTTGAGCCTGATCTTTCTAGAGATGTCAGAATTTCCAAAGATCTCCTGGTACCTCAAGCTTAAGGCCTCTCACTACAGCATGCAATACCCACCAGGCACCTAGCAAACCTAGTATCCTGAAGTACCCTCCCATAATGTGCAACATCACCACACCCTCAAACCCTGATAAAATGGTTAACTTTCATCCTAAACCAGTCAAGGTAAATAAACACCTGGCTTAGGGACTTGTCCATTGATCACTGGTTTACGTTTTTAGAAGGTAGTTATTTCCAAGTTAACAAGAGTCCTCTTCCCCACCAAGTAACAGCCTTATTATTGCTGATCAGGACTGAGAAGTTCCTGTTGTTGACAAGGGATGACGCTTCTGAATTCTCATTCTTCTCCCTGAATACCAATCCAGTATTAGGAGCTGAGTGAACAAAACAGATGGAGAAGTTTGCAATTGTTGAAAAGGATAAATCCTTGACCAGGCAGCCAACTTAGGTGGAGCCACTGAATTAGATGAAGCATAAGAAAGAGAACTACAGTATGCTGCACAAAAGGTAGTTTTGTACTAGAGCCATCCTCACATGGGTTTCTACTTTACACAGCACTGTCAAGCATTGAGACTAATCCATTATCCCAGGATGAAGTGAGGAGAACACAGCATCCTTCTCATTGTTCTTTCACAGCAAATAAAGCTTATTGCAGGAAACAGTTACGTTCTATTTTAGGGAACCAGACTGGTAAAGCACACAAGAAAATCTGATGCCCACTAAGAAAAGCTCTGACTCATGTCAAGAACTCACTTCAGGGGCAGAAAACATCATGGGATGTGCTGCTCAGAGCTCCAGCTGTAGGCGGTGGCAATGCTGTGGTAAGAAGCAGACAGCAGAACCCACTTTACCTGCCAACTCCAATAGTATCAAAGTGAATTGTATAAGAAGTCAACCTATTCCTCTGTAGCTCAGGCAAAAACCTGTCTTCACCACCTAAAACAACATTTCTACTGGTTTGTAAAGACTTAAGTTATCTGCCAGCCAATTTACTGCGCAGGGATGTAACTTAGAAAAAATGAAATAAAATAAGCCTATAATCTTTGATGCAGTCATCAACTGAAGCACAGCACTGCTTTGCAAGGAGTACCAAATCCACTTTCTGCTAAGAACTTGGTGTATTCACTCACCCCGTGAGTGAAAAACTTCCTCTTAATATCTAGCCTAAATCTCCTCTGCCTCAATTTAAAACCATTCCCCCTTGTCCTATCATTATCAATCCATGTAAACAGAGGTTATCAGTCTCTTGCTCCAAAATTAAAACCTCTGTCGAATCATATCTTTGAGATATGCCATGCATACAGAGCATCATCCGGTGTGTGATAAGAAACTGGATATAGTCCAGCCTGTGGATGAACACTACCATAGGGCTTATGGACAAAGATGTTCTACTGCTGATGGGAACACAGGAAATGTCCTGGAATTCAGCAGGTAATGTCTCAGCAGGTGGCTCTTCCCAATACACAGATGCTGAAACAGCAACCTGGAAAGCAAAGCAGATTTTCTGCCCCTGTGCCAAACCTAGCCTATAAAGAAAAGGAAGAAGTAGCCAGGAAGATTTCTCTGTGCCTCCCCACTCTGTTGCAGGTACAGCTCCAAAGCTCAGACACAGGCAACTCCATACACATCTGTCCAGGTAGTAGCCCTATCACAATCTGCAGTGCAGTAAGGTGACCCATGACTCACCCATCCCATGCAAACTAGTAGTATGTTTTCCTGGCTAAGGCCGATGCTTCCATATCTCATGTCTGCCTGGTATTTTAAAACAATAATATCATTTTTCTCAAATAGCTGAAGGGTAAGAAGAGGTCATACACACCATTTACAGAGCCTAAAAGCCAGATATTAATTTTGAAAGACTGTAATAGCTTTGCAATCTGTGCAACAAAAAAAAAAAAGCATCACCATCATTCCAAATGATGTCTTACATGCACTGGCTTGTCTGTAAAATGAATTTACCTTTTCATTACTATTTACTGACTGTGCTTGTATTTCATTTGTATGGATTTTTTTTTCCAGCAAATAGAGGAAAAAACAGCCTCAGAAAATCTAATATAAAGATGGAGACAGTGAACAATTATTGGAGTCTGTATCTCGACTTCTGAGGTCAGATTTCTGCATTTTTTATTATGTTCATTACAAGGAAACACAAAGGAAAAAAATAAAGGAAAACATTCTGGACGGCAACAAATCAGAACTAGTAATGGCATGGACATTTTTCAGGAGCAGCAGTGCCAAAAAGCACAGCTGTGCTGAAACATTCACTCTTAGCACTATGGTTAAACAACTAGTTTATCATCCAAATCAATATTCAAAACCCCCAAGATTCCTTAGCAGCCTCCTAGTCCAACAGCATATGCTCAGGCATGGCTGGGTCAATACCTGTGTTTTGCAGCACGCACTGGCACACATCCACCTGCACAACTCCCAACCCAGAGCAATACAGCCTGTAGTTCTGTACCTGTGCCTGTAGCACCAACCTGCGGTCAGGACAGAGACTAGAGAATTTCAAAGCTCTTGCTGCTCATGAGACCTCATACAAATTTCTCTAACTTCAGGACTGGGCTCATTCACACTAGTGTGGGGAAAAAAAATTATATACATATACTAACGATATACATACATAATTAGTTCCATTTTATCCTTTCTTAAAGCAAAGCTATCTCAGTGAAATCTTGTCTGCAAGGAAGGCTGAATAGTGTGCAACACAAAACTGCACTGAAAAGAAAAATAATGGGACAGTACAGAGACTGATGTGAAAACACCCTGGAGCTGCTCCTGGAGCATAAAATATAGCCCAATATTAGCAAGACACCAGTCTACAGTGTCCTGTATCAGTAAATATAGCTTGTGGAATTCACCTTTCTTAAAGGAAAATAGAAGGGTCTCCAATCAAGGACAGCATGTCCATTCAGATTTTAGCTCTAGTGGTAAAACAGTTGCTCCAAAAATAGGACACAATAGCTTCTTGTCTCCATCGTCTAGCAATGCCACAATTGTACTTCCTACCTCTCCCAGAAAGAAGCAATTAGCCAGGCAGGAAGAGAACGTGTTTTTCCTCCCTTCTATCTTTAATCTAATTCAAGTTGTACAGAAAGGAAGGCAAAGATCAGGAAAAAGAGATTGGGGACAGGTGGAAATAGAGATTTTACTATCCAGTTAGGCAGAGCCATCATGCTTAGGCTTTTCTCTAAGAATTGGTTTTTGAGTTGTTTTCCACAGGAAATGCAATTTGCAACTTCATGGCAGCTGTGAACCAGGCTCTGCGTCCCTAATAACTTTGCACTTGTCACTTGATTCAAATGTTTTAGAAAGGAAGCAAAGTTCTTTAAGATCAATACAGCTTACCAGTTTCATTAACACAGACGGGCAGCCCAAGGACAGATTCCATTTGTGTTTCCAGAAAGTAACAGAGACATTATACATGGGAATCTGCAGCCAAGCCACCTAGTAGTATTGCAACCCTGAACCCCAAGTTCAATTAGAGCCTGCAGGCTGGGCACACATCTATATAGAATCCATAAGGAATTAGGCTACTTTAGCACTAGTACTGACAGAATCTTAGATTATCCAGCCATTATGTCACACCCAGCACCCTTCAAAAAGAAAAGTCAGGAACTAGCAACCTACTACTAGGGTGTTAAAACTAACACCTTGAGAAAGGTTTCATAGTTGACTTCTGTCTTCATCTTAGTTTAAAAAACCTTAATGCATTTTCTGGCTCCTCCCTTAAATACCTCAGTACTGCTTAAAATCCATTCCATTCCTCAAGCAAGAATTTGCAGACTCAGTAAATCCTGGGGTGTACAACTCTTGAGAAGCACTAAGCAAAACAAAGTAGAGCAGGAATGCATTACCACATTTGCCCTCTTAGTGTTCATAGCCATCTACATTTATATCACCTATACATCAGAAGCTTTTATCAATCTTTCAAGTAGTGGAAAGGACACAAGGGAAGTTTAAAACATAGTTTGGTATTGGCTCAGGCGCTTGCTTTGAGGATTTTCAATGGTCTCCTTCACATCACCATGCATTTTCTGTGACAGCCTGCATTTATTTAATGTTTGTTGCATACAATCAAAGAGAAGCCAAGTGGAGGCAGAGCAACCTAAACACAACACAAACAACAGAACCCTTTGCAACACCTGCTGTGCACATACCAAAAATAGCAGCTAGATCTGAGAAACAAGAACTGGCATATCAGTTCGATTTTAACAGCATCTTTGAAAATGACTGTCTATGCCTTTGTCCAAAGCCAGAGAAGAACATCCATGTTTTGCCACAGTTTGAAAGAAGAAATCCATTTCTGTAACTTGGTCTTCATACAAGTTGCAAGAAAAAAAAGAAAATGAGGTCTTTAATAAGAATGAATGCCCTTAGCTCTGAGCGCTAGGAACTAAATCTTAATTTCAAACTGTGGATTTCTTGAGCTGCCTCTACTGATCCAAACCATTTCAGCATTTCCCAGACCTGTCAGAAAAAAAAAAAAGAAAAAAAAAAAAGGAAAACATTGTACAAAAAGCTTTCTGAAAATATAAGAAAGAAATGAGAGCAGCTTAACCCCAGCACTGAGCCAGGTGGCATCTTCTATTCATTGTCCCAGTGCTAGTACCATTTGGGTTTACACTGCTGCTCAAAACAAATAGTATCCTGAAATTAAGAGACTCATTTCCATACCACTCCAAGAATATCTATCTCCTTCCTAATTCATTACAGTCCAGAACCATCTATTAGCAGTCACTGTAGCTGACATAGCTGGCATTGAATATATTAAAAAAAAAAAAAACCCAACCAAAAACCCCACAGAAACCCACATTTGCAGAGAGTGGTAGTAGTCTAGGAACACGACACAAAAAACTATTAAATCTTGCCTAGATGGAGTCAAAGACCAAACAAGATAGTACCTAGCATAAAGAAAGGAGGTGAGTATATGGAGGTTTCTTAAACACTATCAGCTCGTTCATTCATCTACTTCCGTAAGCATGCTGCAATTACAAAGTGATCAAGGAATGCTCTTTCTCATAGCCATACAGATGTATGCTCTTATTCAGTTGCTGTAATGCATACTGCTAATCTGTACTATTTGTTTGCTCCAAAGTAAGAAGGAAATGGTTTGTTTACCACTTTGCCCAGTAGCAGTTACCTGTGAGGCTCTGAAACTCAACTTTATAACTCAACAGTCGATCCCATTTGGCTTGCTAGATATGATTGAAATATCATTTTGTTATGTTTCTTATTAGCTTTCGATTCAGCAATGGCTTTCCTTTCAAAAGCCAGTTTTGCCTTAAGCAAGAACCAAATCAATCTTTGCTGCTTTCCCCAAATCTCAGAATCCCATGGCTGCAAATACTTGCATTTAACATGGCATCACCGTGAGATTTCATTATCCACTATAGTTTGACTGCCAGCTATCAAATCCAGAAGCAGGAAATTGAGACATATCAGCCTACAAGTTGATTGTGAAGATGATCTTATGAATCCTGCATTTACACCTTCATCTAATGCTACGTATTCCATCTACTGAAGAATGTAATACTGCATACATTTTAAGTTCTCTCTATATACACGCTTTTATAGGACGTAGAACATTTAAAATGCATCTATTTTGCATGCCTGTGCAATGTTCTATGTGACGGAAAGTATAGCAATAACGGCAGGGTGGCAAAGTCTTTGGCTACGCCAAATGAGCACAAGCCCAAACACAGCAGCTGTGAACACAGAAAAGAAAGAAAAAAAGCTTCTTACCTTTTGAGGGCCTCAGGTAGGCAGGGATCTCCAGCAAAATACCCTCACCTCCACTGCCAACCCTTAAATGAGGTCTGGGAAGGGGTGAATCCTTACCCCACCCCTTCTGGTCATTCAGCTACATTGCACGAACCTGAGTTCCACAGGGCTGGCCCTGCCTTCCCACCAGGTGCTCAGTCACTGGTTCAAGCTGTGACTGAGCATTTCTGCTACAGTGTGTACGTTTGTGCATGTATATACACCTGTGCATGTTATTTAAAAGTCCTCCTTTCAGAAGGCTTCCTACTGACAATACAAGCTAGCAAATACAGCTCAGAGAAAACATCCAGAAATTATGACAACCACATTCATTAACCCAAAGTTTGCGCAAGTTCATCTTAACAGGACTAATATAATAGTTCAAAATGGAACTAGGTTCAAATAAGGGAAAAGCCTTTGCTTGCATCTCACTTTTGTTACTTCTCTAACCTTCTCCATACAAATAGTTTGCTCTTATAAAGGTCTGTAATGCTAAACCTGAAAGTATTTATAAGGATGGTTTCTGATGCCTTCTTCTAAGGTCACATACCTCAAACAGGTTTCATGATTAGTTATACAAAACAAACAAAAATATGACTGTGCCTATGTAATGCTCAGACATTTATGTCTGTGTAAATTCATGTACCTAGAGATAATGGAAAATGTACCAGGAATGCTTATTTGTAAGACTATGTTGGAACAGTTTCAAATGCGATTTTCAGTTCTAGTACAGTAACTTTTTCTACTCTGTCTTATATTCAAAGTCTCTTTGCTACAGGGAAAGACATACGAAGTCAACTCACAGTTTGTTACAAATTTACAAACTCATTTTTTTTTCCAGTTAATTACCTTAATTACCTGAGTCTCCCTGACTTGACTTCAAGTTCAGCCTGCATGATGTCTCCTACTCTAGACAGCAGAAACACTACGCTAGTTTAAAGAGGAAAAAAAAAAAAAAAAGGAAAAAGGTTAGAAAACAGGTAAGTGAGAGCTCAGCAATAACTGGTTCTTTATGTTACAGTGACTTAAGTTCCCATGTTACCAGGAAGTAAAACTGGTTTGCATTAATTCTCATAGAAAAGAACATAAATGCCACACAACACTCATTAGAAATATAGAATTTATTAACTCTTTACATTAAGACAGCAACATATTGCAACTTCGAGTGTGCCACTTTATCACAGATGACTTACAGATCCTCTGTACAGCTTACAGCTGTAGCTATTGCTAGCCCAGAAATGTTTTACTGAATTGGAGTGGCTCTTTAAATCTTTCAGTCATTAGCAGCAATTTTTGCAGAAGGGTAGTCCTGAAAATCCACTTCATGAAAATACATCTGTCAAAGCCTGTGGTATCCAGCTGCATAATGAATCTTTATAGTTTGTAGTCTAAAGAAACCAACTTTGACAGCAGCAGTGGGCAGGGAGATTGAGGACTTGCCCCTTCCCTTCAGAAACAGTTTTCAATAAAGGCAATTCCATGTCATAAGGCCACCAAATTCCTCACTATCTTTGAACTGCACTTTTGACAAGGCAAACTCCTTTCCTATCCTTTGAGTTCTGCAGTCCTTACTCCCGTTTCCCCTTGCACATCCAGGTGCAAGCTAACAAAAGCAGTCAATATTACAGTTCTGATATCATCCTAAAATATTTAAGAAACCCACAACTAGAAAAGTCTGAGCAACAGAAAAAGAAAATTGTTTAAAGCTTCCAAGAACCACAAACAAGAATTATCTGCACAACCAGTGCCCTGACATTACTCTGTGTATTTCCCCTTATTCTTACAAGCTCAGAAGAAAGGCAGTAGTTTTGTTTTGTTTTTTAACCCCTTTAGTCTTTTAACCCTTTGCATGTTCTGCAGGAGAATACAAGGACTTACAGTGCCTTATTGCACAAAAATTCAGAGGAACAAGGAAGTGAAAAGAGATAAGGAGACACTGCTGTTAGCAGGCTCTGCACCAGCCATACAGAGAATATGCATATGCAAAAGGGATTTTGTTGCTTTGTTTTTGTGTTAATTAAAAAAAAAAAAAAAGAAAAACACTATTCCTGCTAAGGCTGGTTGCACAATACTTGTTTTTAAGAACCACCTTTCAGTCTGACTCTGTTCCTGCAGAAAGACTTCTTTGTGATCCATTTCTCACTAACATCTTGCTGTAGTTTTTCTGTTGTTCTTCCTTGAAACTATCTTTGACTTTTGCTCGTTTCAGACCTCCATCCCTGCAGAGAAAGAGCAAAGAGTAAGCCATCATGTTTGCTGTTGAGTTTTTTTGTTTTAAATACGCTATCATCAAACTACACGTCACATCAACTGATGTGAGTCAACTCTACTCTTAACATCCAACATCTCAGAGATTTTTCTCAACTTCTACACCAGTTTTAGTAGTTTTTTTTTCTTTGTTTCTCTAAACAGTACGTACTTTAAGCCTTAATGCACATGTTGTCCAACTGTAGAGCTCATTTATTAAAGCAGTCTGATCCAGTGCTGACAACAGGTTCCAACTAGGATACAAGTCTTTGCCCATCTGAGGGGCTTTTCCTATGGCCAGATGGCCTCATAGCTGAATCAGTTCACCCATTTTCCATAGATTTTTTTATTCATATACACGTATATGACTGTTACAGTTACTCCCTTGTATTCTCCCAGGTAAAATGAAGTTAGATGCGTTTCTCAATCAAAAAACATTTAACAACTAACAGAAGCCTACAAGTTCAAGCAGTCCATACAGTCTTACTAATGATGCAGTCGCTTACCAGGGAAGTTCAGTCAGTCCCCCTTGGCGAGCAATGGCTGACCTTACTCGGTTGGCAAACTGAACAGCGTCTTCTCCATCCTTTGAGTGTTTTAAGTTGAATCAAAACAGAGAGAAGTAAATTCAAACTGACCTCCATCACCATCATCTGCTCCATCATTAACTGTGTACCAAGTAATCCCACCCTCCTCATGCCAACATAACCTGAGGTTTCCATGAGATAAACATTTAGCTCATTTTTCTCCACAATATTGAAGTTAAGGGAACTTGTGCTCCAAAATCATGGATTAATAGAGAGGATAAGGTTTTAAGCTACAAACATACCATTAACTGCAGCTTGCATTAGTAGCAACGCTATCATATACAGCAGTATATTTACCACTATTCTTTGCATCTTTAGTACAGCAATGGTAGTATTGAGCTGCATTCTACATTCAGCAGAGATTCTCCCAGTATTTCAATACATCTGAAAAAGCTAAGTCTAATCATTTATTAAACTAACCACCAATAAAAGCCCTGCATAAAACAGATTTGGAGACATGGAGTGGACAGGGGTTTTGGAGAAGAGTGCAAAGAGACACTTGCAAACAGTGATGATCTTACCTTTCTAACCATTGGTGGCATGTACCACACGTGGCAAACAATGGCCCAGCTGGTCATTATTCTCAGCAGGTAGCTGACAATGTTGTGTTTGCTGCTGTTCCAGAACGCGTCTCCAAACTGAGGATCATACTGCAAGGGATCACAGGAAAAATAAAAATGAAAACACTCTTTCCCTCACAAATCACCACAGTTTGTCTTAAGCACAAGGGTGGGTGCTTTCAGCCACAGGCCAGGCTCATTCCAGTCACTTGCAAGCCAGGAATCAACCACAGCAAGTGGCCAGTTGTCACTGCTACTGCGCTTTTCATTAGCAGCTCTGAGACAGCTTCCCATCACCCTGACAAAAACAGACCCCAAATCATTTTCAAGTTGAGCAGCCAGACACTTCCTCATACCTTGATTGCAACAGGATAGATTGTCCCTCCTATTTCAAAGCTGCCCTTCTTGAACATCATTACGGATGTATTGTTTATACAGGTGCCTGTGCAGAAGATAAAGTTAGTATTTCACAAAGCCTAGCACATTTCAGTAGCAACAGCAAGGAGGAGTAAAGGCAGGCCCTTATGGGGAAGTTAAGCACCTCTCCACACTCGCTTTTCTTCCTTCTCTTGTGATTGATTTGCTGAATAAAGCCACAGCGTGTGTGAGAGAAAAAAGTCAAGGCTAAGGTTAGATCAGTAGCACTGTGAATAAACATTCATGGGGCAAAATAAACTGTCTTCTCATTCTTTGGCCAGGACACCCAACAAGCAGGGCAGTATTGCATTGCCTTAGGGTAATTTTACATGAAAGATGAATAAAATAAGAAAGCTAACCCAGAGGTGAGAATTCATTTGGGCACCACAAATCACAAGAAAAGAACAGACATGAACGTATGCTCAACAGAGGGAAAAAAAGAACAGTTCAACTTCTTACCTTCTGGGAAAATTAAGATTGGAAGCTTGTTCTTATCTGCCACATGTTCCCTGAGTCTGTGGAAGCAAAAGGTAAAGTTAAAACAGCTGTTCTTCCACATTTCTTTCCCCAGGCAGATGTATCAGATTACCAAACACACTGTAAGAAACCAAAACTGTTTAATGGACACAAATCTGTACTTTCCATTCTTTTGCAACAAATCTGAAACACTGTACAATGAGTCCTTCATTACCACATACAAATTGTTCCAATTAGTTTTACACTGAAGCAACGCTTTGCCTGTATGTTACTTTATAAATGGTTGTCAGGAAAGCCAAGCAACCTATGCCATTAGGTCATGCCAATTAACTCCAAACAAACTCAGTTTACAAGTGGCTTACAGCAGGAAAAAACCTGCCACACTTGTTGGAAGATCTTTTTCAGCCAGATACTTCCCCACACACTCCACCTCCACATCAGCAAGCAAAGACTATCATGTCTAACACCTCCCTTCTTGAATTAAGCCTAGACAGATCCTGTTATAGAAAGTCCACTTCATATGCAGAATTCAAGTTAATTTAATTTAAATATTGTGACTTTAACAGCAAAGTAGCTGTTAGGATGATAATTTCCCAGATCTGATATTCTGTGGTTGTCCCTTGCATTTCAGATCTTACTAGAACCTTTGTACCTGAACTGTTTCATTCTTTCAAGCACTTCTCTGTGACTCAGGAGCCATTCATTTTGACCACTGTACCAAAGCCCACTCAAACAAGCACTTTCAGGTCATTCTGAATAAACCTGATCAGTGGACACCATCTCTTCAACCCACTACAAGAACAACACTCTGTTTCATGCCAGTTTACAGTAAGTTGCAATAACAGTTTACTAGCGTCCCTATGATTGGGGTTTATAATCAGCAGTGCCCATGTGGAATAAAGGCAACTGCACATGCCAAAAGATGACACTTCTGCAAATCAACCTTTTGAACTTTCAGGATCTTCAGGTCATACAATTTCCCCATTTCCCACTGCAACCTCACTGCCTGTTTGCACTTCTGTCTTTCCACAAGCATGTCTCCTGATATGGGTCTCTTCAAAGCTTACTTCATAAATCGGGATCTTCAATTGTAGAATGACTGTTCAGAGGTGGTCTTTGAATCACTAGAATGTACCAGAGTCACACGAGTAGCACAATTCCCCATTCCAGCTCACACCTCACCTTTTTGTCACTAGATGGCGGTCTTTAATTTCCGAGCGCTCAAACCAGACATGAGGACAGGCCTTCACGGTGGCTCTTTGAATAACTCCCATCAATCCACCGTGAACCTGGCCAACCTGCAGGCCCAGTGAAACACATCAGCAAACAAGACCTCCAGAAAAGAACAGTTTTCTCTCTTGCATCCCAGCAGATTAGGTCATACTGTAAATCACATCTCAGGATTGAGTAGTGTGCACAGAAGTTATTAAAGCACATTCACTTGAAAGGATCTACAAGCACGCAAGAAAGCCTCTGAAGTATTTCAAACAGAGCCTGAATTGACATTCCCAGAGCAATTTCATCAACATGAAACTTGAAGTCAAACTTCAACATACTTTATGTTTTTCCCCAGTGACTCACGCTCAAGGTAACCTTATCCACCAATTTTGAAAGCTAAAAAAAATACTGAACTCGTGAACCATTATGTCAATGGTTTTTTCCTTTTCCTTTTCCCATCTTTCCTCTCTGCCATCAGTCTCCTCATACCATTGCATAGCATCCATCGTTGGTCAGAATGATCGCATCTATCGGTGATGTGTGGTTAGCAACGCAAATGCCTCCTTTCTGAGGTTTGTTCTCCCTGCAATTACACAATTAGTTGTTAGACTACTAGTGCACTCAGCACCACAACTCTGTAAAGCCATCAGTTAAATCATCACCTAGCATGACATAAACCTGTGGTTCAGGAACAAACTGCCCTCCCCTCCACACACCTCCCCCAGTTCCTAATAGAATACTCATAAACAAAGGAACATAAACACAGTTTTAAAGCCGTAACATTAGCTTGCTCACTTGTTATGGTAATGGATAGTCCCAGACAGAGCTCTCACAAGGATCCGGGAGCATGTGAGGTGCACCACTTCACTCAGATAGTTTTTCAGACTGAAAGAGAAGACACAGGCATCTGGGGCATGCTGGAAAGCAGCTAGACACATGGGATAAGTCCTTTACCCTACTCAACATAACATAGGGCTAAAAGATTTTCCTGGAACTGTGGTGTAGGACTAATCCCAGGTCTACCACCCACTACACCTATGCCAAGAGGCACATCATGTCCTTGGTCTCATTTACCTAAGCAAGACACTTGTGCTGGGATTTAAAAAACAGTCTTTTTTTTTTTTTTCTTTTAGTACTCTAGGTGAGTATTTCTCATGGCAGCAAGAAGGGCCCCATCGAAGCACTAGCCTCAGTGCCAAACATGGCAAGCAGCCACCCTCAGCAAGGCAGCATTTTTGTGGGTAGAGCAGACTATCAGTAGTCCACAACGTGTAAAACCTGTCCAGTCTCAATCTTCAGTACTTTGGACTGATGCAAGGCTACCTAATTGGCAGTTTGATCCTCACACAGACAGCACTCACCTGCTGTTTGGAAACTGTCCTATCACTGTTGTCCCCACAATCATTGAGGTAATCCCAATGGCAGCGAGAGTAAAGCTACAGAGAAACAGACATAAAAGCCAAGAAAATTCAATTTATATCAGTATCACACTGCAACAGAAAAGGAACTCCAGTGTTCAATTATCCTGCAGATCCTTTGCACAGTCAGTTAATTCCCTGATATACAATGCTCAAAACCAAACTAGCTAAGGCAGCAGCATCAGATGCCCTGACGCATGTAGTGTGCAAGTTTGACACTGATATTTAGAGGACTGCACAGTTTACATTCACATTTTCAATATAAGCGACTTAGGGAAAGCATTCCACGAAGAGATGATCAATAGACCTCACGTACTGTCCTCAGTGCACAAGATAAATGCTCTGAATGGCTTCTTAGCAACTCAGAGGAGAGTTTAAGCCACTTGATCTTCTGTATATGCCAATTTTGACTTAGTCTGAAAAAAAACGGGGAGGAGCACATTTATGTGATCCCTGAGCAACAAAAACCCTCTGCAGCTGCAAGCTTACCGGAGTGGCAGAAGGAAGCAGTACCGCACTATAACCCCAATGACCCACACAACAGTAAGCCTCAGGCTGACGTAGTGGAAGTTGACGTTAGTCCTTGTGAGGAGATTCCAGGAGACCAGCTCTTCAGAGGAAAACCTCTGAGTGACTTCATCTTCCACAATGGCCTCAAACCCTTTTCTGCAGAAATAGAATATGTCGGAGAATTGGAACTCCATTCGATGTAGACCCGCAATTTCTTTCTCCATAGGTGTTTCATTTCTTTCAATGATACCTTAAGGAAGAAAAGGGTAACCATATGAAGAAGCAAATCTATAAATTAAACAGTCACCCTCCAGAACTCTGCTTTGGTTTAGGATACAAATCTACTGTCAGAGCTGGACTTTTTTTTTTAAAGCTCACTGTTTGATAAGCATTCACTTGCTATATGAGCTTTTAAAGACAAGTCATGTAAATATAAAGATCAAGTAGCTGCTTTCTGGACTGGCTCAAGTAATTGATGACTGAAGAAATCCAGAATAGCATTTAACCAGAACCACCATCCCCTCAGACACTCAACTGCATGACAGAGGTCCAAGTTCAGGTAACTACTTTGTCAGATGCCCTCTGATGAACTGCGTATCTGCTGTGTCTCAAGGTCGAGACACACGGGGAAGGAGGAAGCATCCAGCTGTTTCAAATTACAAAAGCCTTTCTCACAAGTACACACCCTGCAGGGCTTAACTTCCCCTGAATTCCCAAAAAAGCCTTGCCATCCAGAGATACATTACATACAATAGTCACATTACAACTGATGTGGGAATTCTTTGTACTGCACTGTATCACACATACGTGTGAACACAAGGAGCTCCAAGAAATGCCTCAGAAGCCTCCAATGTAAATACTGAAAAAAGCACCCAAGAAAGACATCACACTGCAAACTCCTAGCATCTTCACACCTGAATTTTGCAGCCATAGCTTGCTATTTCATCAAGAACAGCACATTTTCCTTTTGCTAGCCTATAAACATAAGGAAATAAATATGGCACACCCAAACATGCACATTTCCCTCAGAATCTGAATTATACAAAGCACCACATTCAGCAGCACGGATTACTTCTGTGTAGTGTTCTAAGCACAGATCGGAGCTTTATTTCACATTCCTTCTTTTTCAGGCAGTCCCTTAGAAGTGTCAGGGGGCCCGACCTCCACACTGCAGGCCAGACAGCCCAGCCTCTTGCTCCACTCAGCTGCTGGGGTGGAAGAGAAGTCACAGCCAACAAGTGGGCCAGTGAGACTCCAGCACCCAGCGCACCAGCAACATTCCATGCACTGCTTCCCAGAACCCAGAAAGCTCAGCCAAGCAGCTGCCTTCCCAGCTCGGGCTTCTCAGCTCAAACTGCCATGAGCACTGACACAAGGCTCAAGTTGAACACACTGCTGGCACACCACAGCTGTAACCTTTCCTCACCAGCCGCACAGTCATCGTCACACCCCTGTGCATAGGCTGCCTTTGGGACAAGGTATTACAAGCAGGACCTGAAGGTATTAGGATCACAACTAAGCACATGCTACTTAAGTGATATACTTAGCCCTCTGGTTATCAGAAGATAGTGTTTAACAGCCTTTAATCCCTTGGCCGTAGGCAGAGCTCAGATTGCCAGAGGTAGCTGAAAGACAGCTTTAGGTAGGAGTACAGCAAAGATCTTTCTCAACAACACACCATAGCTACGGCATTACTCAGCATGGCAACACGAGCCCTGAGCTTCTCAGTTCTCACACACTGGTTAGCTAGCTAATTATGCAAGCCTCAAACTTCTCACTATCTGCTACTTACATTACTTGCATATGTCTTCTAGTGGATGTCACATAAGTGACTTTAACAGTGCTTCAGTGTTTTCATACCCATCAACTTGAAGAGGAGTGCTTTTTGACCAGCCTGCACTTACACTGACAGCTCAGAGCTGGCTCCCCAGCTGCTCTGAGACCCAGATCTAACCTCTAAATACCTGCTCATCCAAGAGCTCAAATACTGGGACCAGCACAGAAGCACACTGCCCTTTAAACATTAAACACAAGGAAACAGTCCCAGATGATTCCTCACGTAGCAAGAACCAGCTAACATGTTTCTTGGGACTACTCTTCACACACATGGGTCTGACTGCTATTTTTGCTAACAGGTATGAAATACACAGGATTTTGGTACTGGAGAGAAAGGCAGTGTCTGCTCAGTCACCTTCTCACATTTACATCAAGAGACCAGGTGAGATTAGTATTTAAGGTATTTGAGTAAGCACATCGTTCCTCTGCAATGAAAAAAACTAGTCCTTGTATGTGCAACATTCCCTTTTTTCCTGACCCATCTCCCACTGAGCACTGGGTTGTTAGGACAGACAGGAGAGGTAGTGCACATTCCCCTCGTGTCAGCCAGCACTGAACACACACATGCATACACACGTGCAGACCACCACCTTTACCCCATTTTAATCAGCTACGCAACAATTCATTATCAGCAGAAATTTCTCCTCCCTCAGTAAATATTGCATAATGCAACCAGGCCTCTGCCTCCTCACATTCTGACACCTCAGCAAATGCCAATACAGGATTGATAGACCTTCACCCACCCCAGTCACCAAGTAGTCTCACCCACGTACAGGAACCTAATCATAAGTCAGTCCCTACAAGAGTAGTGCAGAGAAAGCAGTTTGGTGTGAGAGCACAGATATCCTCCATGCTTCCCACACCTTCTCAAAGAAGTAGATCAGAACAACATGCACTGTTTAAGTCTTCTCTCTCTAAAGCTTTCCTCTCCTTTCTAGGAAAAAAAAACCTATGTGCCTCCACAATCAAACTTAGAGGAAGGACAGTGCTCTCTCCGACTCTGCAATTAGAGCAGCACAGTCACATCCTCCATACTCTCAGTGACCCAAGGTATGATGGGACTCATCACCCTTAAATGAAGGATGAGTCTCACTCCCTGTATCACTGACTCTGTGGAGCATAAGGTAGCTGATGAAACACCTTTTTGTCCCCCCAGATAATCTTCAAAACACACACATGACACAGAAAAAATAAGTTTTTCTCCAGCCACGACAGAAATTGTTAGGAGATCAATTTTGACATGCATTAAGAACTGCTGTGCAGTACCTCCAGTTTACTGTTACAGCTGCCAACTGGTAGCTGAGTCTGCTACCATCAAAGCCTATTTCAGGCCTGCCATAAAGACAGCACAATAACCAGTGTTTCCAGTATTGGTAAGGATGCTCCTTTGCAGATGAAATGCAATCAATCAGCTCTGCAGCTCAATCCCCATTATTGTATCACAGTCACATCAGCTAACTGGTAGAATCAGATAATAATTCACTTGTATGCTAAAGGGCAAACTCCTGCTTCCAGCTCTGCTGCCAAACAAAGAGAGAGACAGAGAAAACACTGACACTAAAGCAGTCAAGAAAGCAGAGCAAATCCATGGTGACACAAAGGCAGTTGGTACCAGGACCAGAGCTACACTCACTGCATACACAGTTCCCAGATCCTCTTGTGGCCAACAGTGACCTAGCACAAGCTACCATGATACATGCACTGTATGGGATAAGAAACAGTTGTTTTTTTAAACACCACCACATTATTTCAAACTTGGGCTAAAGAAAGAAATATGAAGCAACTATTCAGCTGTCTTAACAAAAGAGAGCAGCAAGAAGCTTACCTGTGAATTAACTAAGTCAAGGGACCAACTCTTAACACCAGCACACTAAGAGAAAAAGTATAACAGCACACATATCCATAGACCTCCAATAGCACAGAGCTTGTGGAACACAGTCCACTATGTGGTCAGATCTACTAAGATATTACTAAATGCACCCTGATGCTCCCAAGATAGAGTTGGCAAACAGCTTTGCAGGCTGTAATCTAAACGCTGCTTTCAAGACAAAAGCACGTTCATATTGCAACTCATGTTTCCCCTCTGCAGGAACAGTGAACGTGCCAGTAGCATTGCAAAATAATTAGACATACAGTAAGTAGATGGCCATCCCACTCCTCTATTATTTCTCTTTCTTGAGCTCACACATACTTTCTCATTTGAAAAGGGCTCGGTCTGCCTACTCCAGCATGTTAGTCTTAACAATATGATCTTAATCCAAGTTCTTACCATTAGCAGCAGGAATCTTCAGCATCTGTGGCTGTGGCTTTTTGACACCTTTTTCAATCCGTATAGTGGCCCACTGTTGAAAAGAAAGAACACATTAATTTTCCAGTGTAGTAATCACTTAAGAAAGAAGTGTCCTGCAAAGCAACACTGTAATTTTCAGTCTCTTCACCAGATAATAATCACTGGTATTCCTAAAACCATATATATACTACCCCTCTGAAGGAATACTGTTGAATATGTCTAATAACAAAAACCATGCAGGTACAGTCAGCTCTTTCTGACTGCTTGCCAGTCTTCAGAGAAGCAACACCGAGCCTGTCATTTCAGGCACAGAGCCACCACAAGCCTCCGTCACTGGGCAGCTCCTGGAGCTGAGCAGCACAACAACCCTGATGAGCACATAGCACAATGCAACTCATTCTACCAATGCTATTTCACTACAAAAAGATCAAACTATAAAAATAAGGTCCTCAGTGGATTAAGTCCAACTGAGGCCTGAACAAGCCAGCTCACCAGGGTTGTTTTTTACTACACAGTTTGGGAAAAGGAGGCTGAAAGATGGGAGGAAGGAACCCTTGCTCCCCTGGCCACAGGGAGCACACTGAAGCTTCTCAGCACCTCCACCTGCCCACAAACATGAGGTAGAACCTCCCTGGCATCATGAAACATCTTCTCACTTGCAGCTCTGGCAAGGCTGTAGCTAGTTTACATTATTCTTGGGCTTTCTTGACCTTCAGCTCTGTCAGCTCTGCGCAGCACCATGCAACAGCCCTTCTGCCTACTTCAGGTTTCATTTTTATCAGGTCGACCACAGCAAACCCTCGGCTGCCCTGGAGCCTGCCCATCACCTTGGAGCAGATCTTCTGCCCTGGGTCCACTCCTCCACACAGCTACTTTGCCATCAGATGGAAAGTCCAGCTGAAGAGGACTGGCTTAGTAGCTCACTCTGAAGGAGGTAACTGTTTTAGTTCCTTCCCCCTGAGACCTTACCTTATTCATAGAAAAGTTATTATGGTAAGTGCTTTCAAAAAAACACTGATCTTCTGCTGTTCAGACCTTCGCAGTTCCAGCAGCAAAGTCGTGTTAGTTCACAGCACAGAAACAGGCTGTGTTAATCTATGCAGAAAGGACTCGAAGCAAGGTGGGACAGATGGAAGTCACAGGACATCGTTTGGGTCAGCCCAAAGCTAAACCATGCTGTTTTCTCCTTTTCCATTCAACACAGCTGTGGGGCACTGGGGATTTAGGTCCATCCTGAAGGCATTACCTCCAGCACTTAAGCTCTCATGACCAGCACTGATAGAACTGCTTCCTATATCCCATCTCACTATATCAAGTCCTCCTCAAATAAGTCTTCAAAACCTTGTGCCGGCCCACTTTTGCTTTGCACAACGAGGGAAAGAGCTTCTCTGGAGCTTAGAAAAAATATGCAACTCTCTTCTGATTATTCTCATTACAGAAATCCTGTGGTTACAAGCTCAGCTCACATCCAAAGAAAGTTTCAGCCCAACCAAGCACAAGGCAGCAACAACTTGAAGATGCAGGCTATTGAGACATAGTTGTGCAATACTCTGAAATTTGCAATATGCCAATATATAGCAATATCCTCTGACACTTCACTTAGCAAAGCAAGTAATGGACTTTTCCCCAAAGCACATAGAGACCACAGACTCACGTAAGTCCACCAACCAACCTTCTACCACCTTCTCAGAATACATTTGTGTTTCCCACTCAGTCTAATAGTCCACTTCTTCATCTAACTTAGGCAAGCTGCAGTCCCCCAAAAGAGAACTTGAAGGGCAAAGGAAAAGATCAGAGAGGACTGTTCTTTTTGCCCTTTGCTTTCCCAGCAGATGGGCACAGGGCCACAGCCCAGCACCATTACAGATGTTGCACAGAGCATTTCCAGGGACTGCTGCCTTGCACTCCATCAGGGGAGAGAGAGCTGAGGCAACTTCACTTTTACTGCCAGCTCTCCCAGGAGACTGAAGCACTCTTCAGAAAGCCATCCAGCCACCACATTAGGCCATCTTCCCTTCTTGTTCCTTTCTCACACGTGAGACTTTGGGCACTTATCAGGGCACAACTCTACCAGCTGCTACTGCAAACTAGCTTTAAATCTTATTAGCTCTTTCTCCCATGTCTGTCAAACTTCCAAAGACCAGGCACGTGCCAAGCAGCATTGCTTGATTCTAACTCAAGTTTACCTAATGTAATCATGCCACTTATCCTTAGGCACTTGAAATAAATTGCTGGCTTTGACACTCACTTGATCTAACTTTGATCAAGTGAGAAGCTTGTTTATATCCAACTTGGAAAACAAGAAGCACCTCATGCAGCTATGTGAGTCATTTTCCTTCCTCCTTGCCAGCTGGTGATCTGCACCATCCATTGCGACTTCAGCTGCTTGCTACCCTAATGCTCAGCTTCACACCACAAAGAGCTTTCACTACATAATCTGATTCATCTCACAGAGAGGAAAATACCGTCTGTGTACTGGAGATCAAAAAGCATCCTGAAAGTCAAGTACAGGCTCAGTTTTCTTAAGCAGATGACCAAAAAGCCACGTGGCAGGTTTCATGGATGTACTGCAGTAACACTGACATGAGTGCAGGTGCTGAGCAGGCAGCCTGAGGCGCCAGGTGCAGACCTAAGCCTTCTCCAGGGACGCCAGAGCAGATTTTGGGAAGAAGCATAAAACACCAGATTCTTCAACACTAAAAGTAAGTCATGCATCCTGTGCTACTCATTGAACTAGTATGTAAAGCTAGAAATCAGCAGTGACAAAGCATGCAAACACCACAGATCCAACTCGGTAACGTTGCTATTTGCACTGCTCAGAGCTAAGTAGCTTTCATGCTTTAGTCACACACACAAGTCTGAAGATACCATGCTACATCTCGCCAGATAAGAATAGCCTACCAACCTTCCCTTGAGAACATCCCCACCTCATCCTGATAGGAAAGGCTTTTAAGTTTCCAACCCCTGAAAAACTCCCCCACGCACCAACAGCCTATATAAGATAGTTAAGAGACCTATACGGGTTATGCAGTACTCAAGAAAGGTCCAATTAGACTTCAGACGCAAAATAATAATAGTAATAATAATAAAATAAAATTGCAAAAGATTTTCAAAGTCAACACATTTACAAGTAGATACAATGTACAAAGTCAAATGCAACACATGGCTTCATGAAAGCGAACAGAAAAGATCATCTGTGAGAATGGATCAAGTCAGCTCAGAATACAATGTGCATTTCCCCTATTACCCTAGTAAATTGAGCTTTTCTTGTTTATCATCTTGAAATATCATCTCTGATTTAGGAGCCGTATTCACTGATTATTGAAAAGAGAGATTACCAAGCTACTGAAGCAGACTGAAATCTTAAATCATAACGGTGTTGGAATCACTGCTGATTTATTGAACGAGGCTGGCAGGTCCTGCTCAGCACAAAAGCTGCCGTGCTAGTTTAGGTGATCACTCCTTCCTGGAGACCTTCCAAACCTCAAGAGCAACAGAGATTTCAGAGCACCTCCCACGCAATGGGAGGCAGGGAAATCTGTGTAAATGAAAACAGCAATGCAAGAAAAGGAGCAATCATTTCAGAGGGGGGTGAAAAGTTCTCTGGTTATCCATGTTATCTTTTCCTCACCCTCATAAGATATCTTTGCCATTGCCTCCAAACAGGACAACTTGTTCTAGCTTTACAGGAAAGAAGAAGGGGGATATACAACAGAAATGCTAAGCTGCTAATGCCAGCTCCATGCATTATAACTTGAAGGCAAGACGTGGCTACAGCTGCTGCTCTTTGTGAACAGCATTTACTAATCAACAGCATCAGAAACACTGGTGCTCATTTGCAATGAAGTTGGGAGCATTTCAGGTCAGTGTTGTTGACCAGAAAGATGTTGAATTAATTATTGATGCAACCCCGGCGGAGGGTAACCCCAGCTCTAGCAACCTTACCTGCATACAAGCAGTCTTCATTATTAAATCTGTTGAAACCACCCATAAGAACCTGCACAGGACCGGGGCAGCTGAGGAACTTAATTAACACAGCCAAGGAATTTAAGATTATGTAGTAGATGTGCTAAAACACTTTTTCAAAAGCTTTTTCTGGCCTGTCAGCATGAGTGCATCATCCCCATCAGACTCATCTTCAAGAGCTGCTTTCCATTAACTTCTGCCCCTTCAGAGCCATCCTCTCAACTCAGAGCTCTCCACCCAACAACTCACAAACAACACCAACTACAGAGATACAAAGACCTTCAACAATGCTGTTAGACACCACTAATCAGCAAAACTTGATGATAGAAGTCAACGAATTCAACATGACTCAGCAGAAATCCCACAGTGATTCACAGATTACAGGCTATGTATTTCGCCTTTTCTTTCCTCACCCTTACACTTAGCATCACATGCCATAGCTCCTAATCCCAAATGGCTTAGTGAGCAAAGCTGATGCCTGGAGAATGAGGGAAGGAACACATCCCATCCCACGTGGCAAGGACCTACTGTTTGATCAATGGCACAAAGACATCCTTGTTGCCCCAAGGTATATTCTCAACATTAGGTCCTGTCAGGTTGTACAAGTGATCTCTAAAGCAAGCGCCTTCACTTCATAGGTGCTAAATACTGTTACACCCTTCTCAGTGAAAGCGCATTCCCTGCCTGGCAGCATTATAAATTAGTAGAAATTGCTTCTGTCACAAGGGGCCACAGTTACATAATGTGAACACACCTACTACTCCAAGTATTATTATCACACTCTGGGAGAAAAAAAAACAAGCCAAAAAATGCTTTCTCTGCTAGTCAAAAGCCCCAGAGATGGAAAACTTTGATGGAGGGGAGTATATGATTGAGACCAGGAAAGAAAGATGCACAAAATTAAAAATTGGAAGCAACCTGGGAGTGTTTAAAACCAACAAAGAGAGCTGTCTTGCTGTGACAGATCACAGGAGGCAGTCTCTGTCATTTCAACAATAAAAAATATTTCTGTGGCGAGTGATTCCACGAGCATCAACACAACAGGGCAGCATCAGCCTAAAGTATTCTTCATAGAAGTCAGCAGCTGCCAGACAAGCTTTTGTAGCAATTACCCAACATTTGAACTACACACACATGCTAACACTGTGCCAGAGATTGTTCTTATCATACTGGAAGGGAAGCCACAGACAGAAGTTTCCTCTCAATTTGGAAGAGCAGTTTAGAAGCGAGTTAATATTCTGGAAAGAATACAGCAGGGGAAGAAGATTTTCTGATAACAAGTAGGCAACCAGCACAACTGCAATATAAGAATAGCTTGTCATGGTCCTCCTCTATTTTCACCTTCTCATGTAGAGAAACAAATACATGTTTATGTACCTTATATAAAGCTGGTCATCCCTAGTACAATACTCTGAGTTCAATCAATGCAGCCCAACAGAAGTACATCCTCAACACTGCTGTCTGTACATGCTTAGAATAATGTTCCTTGCTAAGACAGCTCAGCATGGAGAAAAAGTCATTGTGCACCAACTGATCTCCCTTGTCAGTATTATCAGCACACCAGAGCACAAGAACACTTTTGTTCTTTAAAGGAGCTTTTACTCTCCCTTTCCCTGGGCCATGCCTGAAGCATAGGAAATAAGCATCGCCCCTTCTGAATCAAGTGTAAACAGATCTACTTCTACAAGCACACAAAAATACTATCTCAAGCCCAGCACCCTTCTCATCTTGCTCCATACCACAGCCTCACGTTTGTCTGCCACATTACACACCAGTGGGGATTAACAGACACACTGGCACACTTCAGACTCTCCTTTTACTTGGTACCCAGACTCCAGTGCCCAAGATGGTGGAGCTGGCCCATCGTAACAAATTAGCTCGAATAACGCACATACATTACCTGACAGTACAAGCTATGCAGAAATTCAGTACCATAATCACCATGCCCTCCCAGTGAGCCAAGAGAGGATCACACACCAAAGCAGAGCCAAAGTAGAGTAACCCAATAAACAGCAATAGTTCCTTCAGTCCAGCCCAAAGAGACAACAGATGCTGTAGATATGCAAATTGCTTTACAGGCCCAAGATCCCACCATCATCCTGGCAAAGGTGAGGGTTTGGCTGGGAGATCCGAGGCTGGAACTGAAGAGGAAGCTGTCAAGAAAGCCACTGCAAGGAGTCTCACTTGTCCGAGACTGCAGCATCCTATGACTCAACACAGCCACTACTCAGCAGGAAGCCCACAGACTGAATTCAACAGCCAAGGAAGTTTCAGGCAGTAAGCACAGCTGCACAAGGCCAACAGCTCCATATTCACCACGTTCCTCTGCTAATGTTATTTCTGTCACAGAGAAGTCAGATGTGACAATACCTATCTCCAGGGGCTCCTGGAGGCACTACCTGGAACTGGCTCTGTGACAAGCTGCTAAGCAAGGTCTATCTGTGAGCCAAGGGGACATTTCTCAACAACAGGCCAGCTGTGAGATGTTCTCCACATGCACGCATTCTGTAGGAGAGAATGATCCACGCCTCAAGTTCACCTTGTTTCCTCTAATCAGGACGAGTCTGTCTGCTCAGAAAATGAAGCAGAGCCCAGCACGGCCGGCTCCTCACCTCAGAACCCTTCCCCAGCTTGGGAACGGCTACTCCGCACCCTACACCAGAACAAATCTGTCTCAGGCCCCCCAGAAAGCACTTGAAGCACGCTCACTCGCACCGAAAGCCTTAAAACGTACCCACGGCAGACACACCCGAGAGCTATCGCTGAAGAACGGGACGAACCGAGGCGGCACCCACGGCACAGCCACAGGCCGTACCCAGCCCGCCACGGCGGCCCCGCGCCCCCGCCCGCGCACCGCGGCCGTGAAGGACGTGCGGGCCGCCTACCTCCAGCGTCTTCACCAGCACCCACATGTAGGCCTCGGAGATGCCCAGCGAGACACCCAGCGCCGAGGGCAGCACGATGAGGGCGAGCACCAGCGAGAGCCACGCCGTGCCCAGCGACACCGCCAGCGAGCCCAGCTCCTCCATGGCGGCGAGCGAGCGCCCGCCGGCACCTCCGGCACCACCACAGTCCCCGCGGGCGCGGGCGCCGCCGCCCTAAGGCCCTGCGGCACGCCCCGCGGCCCGCCCATCTCGCTGCCGCCTCGGCGCGGTGTGCTGGAAAGGTGCGGGACGAGCCGGGCGTTCCGTGTTATTGAGGCACTTTGTCTGCAGGGGGCGCGCGGCGAGGGAGCGCGCGAGAGCGTTGCTTCCGTGGCGGTCGGAGGCGAGAGGGCGTGGGGTCACAGGATCACGGGGGTCACAAGGGACTGCTGGAGGTTCCCCCGCTGGAGCGGATCCCTGCAGCGGGTCGCACAGGAAAAGGCCAGGCGGGTTCTGAGTATCTCCACAGACGGAGATTCCATGACCACAGTGTTTAGTGCTCTGTTACCCTCTTTCATCTGGGGAGGACTTGTCCTCTTTGGGTTCAGTGGGCGTTCTCTTGTCCAAAGCCCCTTGTGTCTACAGAGGGCTCACTGATCTCCACCCCCAGTTTGATAACTTGTTTGGGCTAATCTGCCTGTTTCACAGAGCTGTTGCTGTGGCCAGAGCTTGCCATTTATTGGAACTCATCTGCTCCTTTTTCTGAATCTTTTTCCTCCATTTCATCTCTGTTGTTACGCATCTCCATGTAGCATCCAACAATTTGTCAATAGATCTGGCATCCCTTTCTTCTGCTTTTGCAATTTCTAATATCTGAATTTGATTGTCCCACAAACAACGTGACAAAGGTGAATGCATGAGATTCTTTTTCAAGATCCGGATCTGCCCGTTTCCTAGCTGTTTAGCATAACCTTTCATAGAATGCAGACGGAGTTTCATCTTTGCCTTGCACCACTTGGCACAATTTTGGTCTTACAGCCTTTACTCCAAATAGAATTAACCTTTGATATTCAGTTATTAAACACCTCTGTGCTTGATTGTTAAGGTCCCATCCAAGGCTGACGGCTGGAAAATGTTTATCTGAACTTCCTGCTTGGTATCTTGAGGTTGAATTTTCTCAACCTTACCTTTAGCTTTAGCTAAGGCTGCTCTCTGTTCCTCATAAGAGGATGAAATGCCCAAAATTACCTGCAGATCCTGCCAATTGGGATCACGATTCTCAATTATAGTTTCTAACAATTTTCCCACGTTTTCTGGGTCTTCTCTCTATTCTCCTGCCATTTCCTTCCAAATCTTCAAGTCCTGTATAGCGAAGGGGACTTTGAGGAATACAGAAGTGCCTTCCATTCCAACCACTTGCCTTAAGGGAGCTTGTATTACATCACCCCCTCCTCCTCTGCAAGTTATCCTTGCTATTGTACTGAAACTATCAGTCTCTCCTTCACTGTCTATTTGACTGCTCACATCCTCCCCCCTGCCTCATTTATACTCTTGGAGGCCACAGACAATTCCACATCCTCTTCCTCCTTTGATATCTCCTTAAATTTCTGACACTCTTTACTAATACTGCACCTGAAGAACATTGCTTTGGCAATTTTACTCTATGCCATTCCAGTGTTGAAACATTTGCATCCTTCATCAACAGTCTGCATTCCTTCTGACTTTTATAATCATTCCTCAATTGAAAAATATATCCATATATGATACCACATCCCATTTTCTGGCCCTTCTATCAAAAAACATTAGTTGTAAAATAGTATTATCACTGATATTCATTCCTTGATCTCCTGAAGTATGCACTGGCCACCATCAATTACATACATTATTAATTTTTCTCACAAAACAGATATCCTCCAAACATTCCCCAGTGTCCCAAAATGTAACCCAGTGCCAATGCCTCAGGTATTCCTTCTACCAAGTCACAGGGACCTCCCTTTATTATTTTCAACAAATGGTATGCCAAAACTGAGCTCTTCACAATAATTTCTTAAACAATATAAAAGAAGTGTAAAAACAAAACGAAGTTGTCATACTTCTGTCATCACTGTAGTAATGCGTGAAGACTATACACAGAAGTAATTTCCTGCAACTGAAATACCTTAAAATACCTTTTTACAATGTCTCTGGGACAAGCATTAGCCAATTATTCACCACTTCCTGGGAAGCAAAAGAGGAATCCCTGGAAAATAACATTGTTGTTCCCATTTTGTATTGATTGTTTCTTTGTTCCAAGGAAACAGAGAAGGTATATCCTGAACTAGATGTATTTCTGCTGTCATACAACGTTCCTCTTCTAACGTTGGCAATTATCTGAGCATCAGCTATCAAAATAAATTGGAAAGAAATAATGATTATCCTAAGAATACATACGTTCTTTCCCATACCTGTATCACCTGGAACCAGATGAGTTGCTTGTGCTCAAAGCCAGAAAGCAGCTTGGATCAGAAACAACTGGGTGCTATTTCATAATATATACCTGCTAGCGCTACATTTAAAATTTGCATTCTCTTTTTTTTTTTTTTTTTTTTTTTTAAAACCATCAGGAAGCCAAACAAGGCCTTTATTCTTCATCCATGAATTTTCATTGCAGATGCAAATGGAGAAGGCCAAGGGAGGTGGTTTGTTTGTTTATTCAGGGACCTGAAATTTCTCTTCTAAGGACAGATGGAGAAAAGCAGCAACAGTGTAATCTGTCTAGCTCTTCAGGTCAATAATATAGACACACTCGTGCAGCGTGAGGGTTTCTTTTATTAGCTGACAGAACCGTGAAAATTGAAAATAATGGATGATTTTGATCGAGCCTGTGCACTTGTTAGCCAATGTTCTAGTAAAACAAAAAGGCTGAAGTCAGTATAGGGTATGTCTAATTTGGTACCACACCAAATTCCAGAGTTAGAGGGCTGAGATCCATCCATGCCCCTGAAACATCAGAGGAAAATTCTGGAGGCCTCTTCTAACATTCTTTCTGAGGAATTAAAGTGCCACTTTTCTACTTTAACAGAATGGCTGTTTTACCTACCCCTGTTCTGGATGGCACTGGACATAGCCAGACACCTGCAGATTCCATGAACAAGCAGTAGGGAACGAACAGCTTCCACTATTTGTTTCTTACAGCATGGGAAGATCACTGTTTTGATTCCTGCTGTCACATAAGCATAATGGGGCAAAAATGCTGTTGAAAAAAAATACTAATGGGCACCAGTTTCAGGTGCCCAAACCGAGGCAAGACTGAACGAATAAACAGAACCTACTGCATCCAGGTTTCCCTATACCACTGAATGAATATTTCACAATGATATTAACATTAAAATGCAGGAAAAAAAAATCAATTTTCACAGTGAGCTGCTCAAAGAACCTTTTTCTCTGCCTGGGAGAGCGTGGAAGAAATGTGTCTGGTGATCTGACATTCTCCTCTTAGTGACAAAGCTGCCAACTCCTGGAGTGAACATGTTCAAGTGCTTTCTTTCAATTTATCTTGCATTCCCATCAAAGGACAGCTAGCTGCTTCCTGCAAAAACTGTTGACTTACTTAAAGCAGAAATAAATTACCGTCCTTGCCAAGTGGCCTTTGCCTTGTAAAAAAAAAAAAAAAAGATACAGCTGTTATAAAGCACTGATCATTTATCTACTGATAAATTAGTTTAAAATTAATTCCATCATTTCATTTTGTCTGCTCTGTACTCCATGAGAACACACAGTTCTACTGCCCCACTCCAAGCAGTGAGCCTGCTTTCTTCTTTCAGGCAGTGGGACCCTACTTTAACACGGGTATGGCAGCATCGTTCCATCAGTGCCTCAGAGAGCGGCACTCATGTTAACAATTTTCCATGGCTTCATTTTCCGAAGGCCTATTTTATGTGCAAAGACTACATACTTTCTAATGTAACATCATCCAGGAGAAAGTGCAAACCACAAGAAAGAAAAATCCTGTGAAGATATATCAGCATTGTTAAAACTCAGAAGAAAACTTTTTGTATACCCTCATACTTTGACTTATTTCATGAAGTGTAAGACATACAAAGAAGTGCAGAAGTAGAAATTAAATGCTCCAAATTTATCTAAACCAGATGCTCCGAATGAATCCAAAAACTGCAGAGCCTTTTAATTTTTTTGGCTGCACTTACTTTATCCTACTTGATTACCAGTCCCTGTAGAGTTTGTCTCTGTGAAGTGTAACTGCAAATTGGTTTCCAGGATCAGGGAAATGCTATTGAAGTGTCTGGACAGCATCATTTCCATCAGCACTGCTAAGTTATTGTACTTACTATTGGCTAGTGGTGGGTCAGATCTAGTAAGAAGTATCTTTTTGTTTGTCTCCTGTCACTAGAACTGGCAGCTTCAGAATATCAAACGGTAAGTTTCTGTATTCTATTGGAAATAAATATGGTACTTATCCATGCTACCTTCTATCTCCTACCACTCTGCTATTCTGCAATGGCAGGTAGCCATTAAACCACTTGGGAATTCTGCTCTCTTTCATTTGTCTTATGACTGCAGGCAGGTCACAATTTCTTTCCACCACTTTATTTGCTATAACTCACTGTAAAAATTGATATGCTGTATACACAAAACAGTCAGATAGTTTCAGCTTCAGTTTGTATCCTGGAACCTACCGGAATTTTATCCTCTGCCATGCTGCTGTGCTAATCCTTGTTGCACAGAAACCACAGATAAGCTTTAGAGGCAGCCTTGCTTTTACATAGCTTTTATGCCTAGCAGCCCATATTCACGAGCTGCAGCGAATTGTGTGCAGGCTCCAGGAAGGATCGAGGTGCAGGAGCACTGTGCACTTCATCAGCTCAGCACTGAGGTGTATCCCGCCTCAATCAATTTAAATTCCATAAATCAGAGATTATGGTTGCTAGGAGTTCAGTGATACAGTTACAATTATAAACCTTTAAAAATCCTAAATCTAGCTTTTTGTTACAAAGTATGGGTAAATGTGGGTACCCCAAAATAGTGTTAACAGAAGCTAGCAGAAAGAAAGCTGATTCTTGCTGAAATAGCCAGTGTGGAATGGATTGCAGTAAAGACAACTGCAGTCAAAGAAAAGCACCCTTTTCTGCCCAGGACTGACAGTCAAGTGACCTTTCCCAGAAGCAACCAGCCCAGCCTTTTTCTTCACAATCATTGCAAGGTAGGCCCAAGGCCACAGTCTTCTCTTTTTTCCACTTGTGGAGTTGTATTTTGAGAAAATTGTTACATCATCCTTGGCACAAACAGCTCCTATCCCAGCTGCACCTGTCACAGGGCTCCAGAGCCAAACTCCTGTCTTACCACAATTCCCAGTCTAGTAAGTGACACTAAGTTAAACTCAGACCCACTCCAAAAAAAACAGAAATATTTTGCAGCTTCTCTGTGCAAAGGTTAACAGCCCCAAACCAGCCCTGTTTACAGCACAGATCACAAAAAAGGGGTACGTGGGGCAGTTCAGCTGCTCGCCCATAGATGGCACAGACTCTCTTTGGCTGCCCTTCGGCATTCCGCCTGGCTCTCTTTCCGAAACGCCTGGGCTTCACATAGCTCTTCTATTACTTAGCTGTCAGCTTTGCACGTGTGTCTCACTCAACCAACAGTGCCTATGCTGAGGTAGAACCTGAATCTTTAACTCCAGCTTTAAAAAAAAAATAAAATGGAGAGATTTCCTCCTGTTTGCAGTGATGACATGAATAAATGATGGGCAGACTTCCACAGGTGCTCAGCATTCAGCATTTTTTTTCATCTCAATACACACAAAGCATTGAGGTTGGAGCATTTATCCTCACATGTATGATTTCATCTCGTGGGATATTACAGCTGAAACTGTTTGTACTGAAATCATTTTTAGTACCTCTCTAGCAAGCAATACGTAAAGTATTTTTCAGCAGAGATATCCTGGTGCTTGTTTCTGCACTTCATGCAACAAAAACGCCTAGGCACGTACTTAAAGCTTAGCTCTTCATCGGTAAAAAAGAATCAGAAGGCAACTGAGCTGGGTTTTCCTTTTGTGACTTGATCAGGATCTGTGCTCAGCTGACAAGTGCTGAGCTAATGTTACCAGTGTGTTAACATGGGAGGAATTTTGTGGGTGTTGGTGTGGTTCTATGCATCAAGCATGGGAGGAGATGCTCGCAGCACCTGGAGAGAATGAAAATGCTAAAAAAAGACAAGCCAGCAGAGACAAGAGAATCTGCAGTACGAACCAAAGGAACACACTGTGAGGGCGGCACCTCCCACCACTGGCCACCATGACCTGAGGCCTGGCAGCCTGCCTTTTTTTCCCTGCTTCTTTTTCAAATGCATGTATGTATGCACACACAGCTCCAAGCACTTTGCTATCTCTTGCTATCTCAGGGCCTAATGAAGTAAAATTACAACTTGAAATTCTACTGTTCTTCTCTATTCATAATAGTACTGTAAGGAAGGACAAAACGTGCTGCTATCCAGTCAATTAACTTCCCCTTTCATCTTTTTTACTTAAGTGCTATTACTGCTCGTGCTTCCCAGATGACACACGAATACGGGTCTGTGCCTTCCTGCCGCATGAAAGATGCGTGCAGTGCTGCCGCCTCCTGGTCCCACAGCGATAGCAGCTGGTCCCAGGTGGGTGAAAGAGCAGCTGGATAGAAGTCAGCTTCAGCTTAAATCAAACATTTCATAAAGGCACGGTGGATGTTTTAGAGGACTTTAATAAATATATGATATATATATCATATGTATGTGTGTGTGTGTATGTATGTATATATATATATATGTATAGTTTTCTAATCAATCGTAGGTGCATTTCATGGAATAAAATGAAAAAAGCTGACAAACTGAGTGGTTATTTGAAACAGAATACACAGTTTTATCAAATACGTGTGCATACTTAAATCTCTTGTAAAGTTATACACTTATGGGTAAAGGAGACTGACTCTAGCCGTATATGATGCACATTTAAAATACACGTTATATAATCGATAGGCAATATTTAATGTGTACACTAATAGCTAGTATTTAACACAGACTAATGAATGCTTGTGGTGTTCTTACAGAATGTTGTTTAACAGCTGCCTATATGATGTTAAAAAGTAGTATTTAGTAACCATTCTTATATTTTAAGAAATGACCTTTCTAAATTTTGTTTGTAAAAAAAGTGGGTATACATGCATATAGTATTTTTCTCACTATTATTCCATTTAATATCTATTGGTACGTAAAGTGTTCTGCCACATGCATCTTCCTTAAAGCAAAATACAAATGCCAAGGGATATCAATTGATGTCAATAATCCTCAATTGCACACAAATCATGATTACTGATTAGTAAAGCAATTATCATATTAAAAGAGTTCAACAGGGCTCAACATACTGTAAAATTAGAAATCAGTCAATAGCACGGCCATTATATAGAACAGCATTGATTGGATGTACTGAATGCTAGCCTTGATGACAATTGATCAGAATGAACCCTTCTCACAAAGGAGTCTGGTACACTAATTGAGAAGCCATCATTAAATAGAATAGATAATCAAGAAGGAGAAAGGGGGGAGGAGAAATGGATACAAAGCTAAGAGAAACAATAGAGAGAAACAATAAAAAGAGCAAAGAAAACCTCTGTCCCTATACTAGTTCCTGAGAGTACTTCTCCAAAAGTAGATGATCCTAAGAAACCCCCACAGTTCATCTCTATAATCTGTTTCAAAGCTGGGGAACATGTTCAAAATCACACAAACAAACGAGTTTTTCCACCACAAGCATTTCCAAAAGCAAATCATCCTTAGAGTATAAAATTCAGAGGTTCTGTCTGCAATGCATCTGGGACCTAACTTCACTGGCCTACTTGAAATCAGGCCTCAAATCACACAGCCCTGGAAAGCTGCACAGGCTGCCCTGCTGTTTTGACTGCTGCTCCAAGAAATAGGTGGCAGAAACAAGACCAGAACATCTTCTGTATTACAGTGCCTTCAGCATTACATCGAATTTCTAAGTACAAATGAAACAAACCTCTCTGCATTATAACGAAATGTTAAGAAGGATGTACAGAAAAGAGTCTTTTAGTGCCAACTAGATGGCACTATTCACATTACTTTTAATGCACATTTCTTACATAGAGAGAGTCCCTGAAAACAGATGCAAAATGGACTTAATCAGGTAGTTAGGAAAGAGAGAGGATCAGCAGGTTAGCTGAAGTCAGAGAGAAGAGCACTGCAGATGTTCCTAAGGATAATGCAGCTGCAGAAGAGACATTTGGACAACAGAGGATTAAGAACTCTGTAGTCACAGCAGTCAGTCTTCACATGCAAATGCATTAAAGGATGATGAGTGGTTTTACCAAACTCTGACTAAATTCTCCAAAAGGTCACGAAGTTACTTATCACTATGTCTTCTAATCATCTGTAATGTTTCTCTTGATATAAGTAAGATTTCTCATGTCTGAGCTAGGCACTGTCTTAATGAACAGCAGGGCATTTAGGCATCCCTTACACAGTATTGCCAAACATTATAGAAAACAAAGTCACACCTCAAGACTTCTGGTCCTCTCTGATCTTTGATAACATAAGTGTTCTTGGAGGGCCAGGGAATTTAGAGAAGCTGTCTAAAAAAATGGTAAATTAGGGCAATGACAGTCAATTACACATAAATTCACTGGAAAGTTAAAAAGCTTCAAGTTACTTTATGCTATTAGCAGAGCAGCACAATATACTTGAAACATGAGAATTGATTATATCCAAATAACTCTTCTTACTCCAGAGGTTAAAACCCAGAAATAAAAACCAGGCCCTAAAGTCATTTCGTTCTGCACCTATAATAAACGTAAAGACGGTTTACGCTTTTACCACAAGTTCTACTCCCCCCCAAGGAAAACATAGGCAGCAGTAACACGAGCATCTTAAAAGCTGCTTTCAAGTGACTTCTTTACAAGTTCCAGTGTTGGAAGTATACCTGAGGAAGGACATTTTTTGAGTGCTTGATCCACTGGAAGAAAAAAAAAATTACATAAGAAATAAGTTGCAGTTTCCCAACTTCCCACTCAGAAGTTATCACGAGAACATGATCTTTTTACTGCCATCACATCCTCCTGCTGGAGGAGGAGGAGGACATGGTTGTTTTCCAAAAGATCATAGCCAAGCAACTCCTCCATAATGCTAGCGCTCTGAGTGCAGTAAACAGTTATGGTTAAAAGTGTCTGCCAAAGGCCACTGCTGACAACTACAAGTGGAACACAGAACATGCATAGAATATCGAGGGAAAGGAGAGGGAGAGATGGAGGGTAGGTTAAAAAGCAACTATAAAAACAAGAAACAATTCTTCTAAGCATGGTAAAAAAGTAGTCTCCATTTGAAGTCAGGCTAGCATTCACACCTCAGCTATCACTGAGAAGTTGTTGGGTTCAACATTTGCTTTAAATGTCACTGCATAAAAAAGTACCTCTTTGACAAAGTGCTTAGCTTTTTCTTGTCAAGATAGTCAAAAGATGGCAAAGAAAACAGACAGAAAGACACACGCACACCCTGTGCCCACTCCTTCCACAGCTGAACAAGTGATGTGTGATACTTGCAGATTCAAACATGCAAGATGAGTTATAACTGTAACAAGGATCACACATCCAACAGCTCTCCTCCTTTCAGTGAGCTGGGGAAGCATTGCATGACAGGTAGAGACATCATCTCCTATTGTCTTCTAAAAACATAGTCCAAATGAGAAAATTTGTGTTACAACAATTCTGATCTCGCCATCTCTTTCCTTCTCTGCCCTTTCTTTTTGCCTATTCTGTCTCCCCTTCCAACTCTGAGCAAGATGAAGCGACATGGTAAAGCAAAAGTCATAGGCCCAATATGTATTTTAACCCTCTACATAGAACTACAATTTCTGTTAGTGCCTTAAAGACATCTGCCACACAGAAAAAAATATTTTCTGTTTTAAACTTTGGCACACTGAAGAGATTTAAGTAGTATTATTTAAGATTTAAGAAGCAATAATTACAACAGAACATAGTGGAAGCCATGACATAGGTTTTCCTTAATTTGTGCAATGCATTCAGACAGACACAGAAAGAAATACAGGAAAATCAGAAGACAAAATATAAATTTTAAAATATATTTTTCCACACCACTGTCCTTGGCTTTCACCAAATGATCCTCATGTCACACAAGCAGGCACCTGGAACACGTTGCCATGGCTGCTGTGCTGCTGTTGGTCAGTGGTACAGTGGGAAATATCTTACCTGGCAATCACTTGTCTTGTGACATGGAGAGTAAAGTCAGCAAGTGCTTTTTTCCCCTTCTGACATCCAACACTTCATCTGCATCTTGGAATTCTGAAAACATTATGGTGAACTGTTCCATGTCTTCTCACAGGGAAGCGTATCTCTACAACAACACAGTGCCTGCAGCTCACAGGAAAACAGCTAAACAAGGTGCTGATACAGGTTGTGAAGACATATGTTTTATTAGTAGTTAAGAAATTACCAGTTAAGACTCTAAGTAACTTAAAGATTTCTTTAAAACACATGTTCTAACTAACCTAGGTAATTTTACTGCAGATTCTTCACATTCATCATTGAAGAGAATTTCACAAGAATCTCATAAATGTTCCTATTTTTAAACCAATATCCTTATTTGAAATAAAATACTGTTTGTTCATGGCTTCTCTACTGTGTCATAAGCAAAATATCTGACAGGGACAGCAGGAAGGAATTTTAATATAAAAAAAGCCCATTTTCCACGAGGATAAGTCCAGTCAAAAAAACAGGAGATAAAATAAATAACATTTAGTAAACATTTCCATTTCCCACAAACCCATTTTCTGTCACTAGCTGGCAATATTTTTTCTGTTGCTCTTCCTTGAAAGACTCTTTGACTTTTTTTCTTTTCAGTCCTCCATCCCTGAAAAATACAGATAAGGAAATGGCCTTCAGTTCATGTCAGAGTAAAGGTAGAAAAACGTTACAATAATTACATTGCTTAATAAGAGCAACTTTCACCCTAGATGCTGGCTTTTGCAATGCTACACTCAATGATTTGTTCTGCCAAGATCTATCACGCTATAAACAAGTGCCACCCTTTAATCTGATGTTTAACAAACAAAGTGTTTATTCTCACCAAATTCCATTTTCTGGTTGCTACCTGTCAACTCTGTTTATCTTTTTATACTTTATTAGTCTACCTATACTAGTAAAGCTGTTCACAAAATAAGGAAATAGTGCCTCACTCAGAGTCTGTAAGGGTGACGGACTACAGCCAAGCAAAGAAAACAAGGAAGAAGTTTTAAAAGGAATCCAGCAATAAGTTTTAGATTACAAAACACCTAAATACGCTTTCAGCTCAGTTTCGAAGACGTTCCCTCTTACCATGGAAGTACAGACATTCCTCCCCGAGCAGCAATGACAGCCTTGACTCTGTTGGCAAAGTGAACAGCATCTTCTTCTTCCTGTAAAAGACACCAGTGACTTGCTGTACAGTTGAAATGTTTTCTCTATGTCTCACTTGAAGAGACACCTTGCGTCAGAAAATAGGCATCAGATATACTTCAGCTGCTCCTCAGGAATGCTAACTGGCTAGACAGCATGCTGAATTTGCCATCATCCAATGCCAAGAGAGCAAAGTGTGAGGCTCTATCCCTTCCATGGCATTTCAAAGTAACTTGTAGAACAAGGTCACAGGTCTGAACAGAGCATGGGAATGTATGTGCACCCAGTACCTTGGTACCAATCTAACCCCAGGAAGCTGGGAACACACTCAAAGGATCACCTTGGAGGATGTGAGGTGCCTTGAACAGAGCTGGTGCCAGATACCACAGTACCAGTGAATTTTCATGGGCCAGCAAGGGTCTGTTTGCTCCACTGCAGAAGACACTCAACTGGCTGTTTCCAGTATCCAACACAATCTCTTTATGCCAGAAAGAAAATAACCACACAGAGAAATGACTATAAAGTATTAAATTACTTAAATTGGTCTGACTTGCAGGGAGCTAGTAAATTGTGATTCTGAAGCAGATAGAAACTAGCCAAATGAAAACTCTAGAAAGAATTTTATAAGACTATTCACTTTCTGGAACTTGCTCACTAGGTAAGGAAAAGTGCTGTGTTCTCTAGTAAAAAAAAATAAAAAAAATAAAGACCAGTAAAAGATAACCTTCTGGACCTAAGATCCATCTACCCCTTCCTACAGCTACTGTTACACATTCTCAAATCTATTACAATTAAAGGACATTTTTTTTAAAATTTCTAAATAGATGGATGGCATATAAACCTATGTGTTATAAATGTTTTGTATACCAGGTTAGCCAAGAATTTCAGCAAGAAGCATGCTAGAGTGAGGATGCAAATCCATCTTTCAAAATTTTGCAGCTTTGTTTTGTTAAGTGTGCAGTTTCTCTTGCAGCAGGCATGTATGAATGGTGACCATACTTCAAGTGTGCAGTTACAAGGACTCTGAGATATCCATGCATAGCTAAGTGACTATGGTACAGGAAGTTTACAACCTTCACAGAAATTAGCTTGATTTATGTAAAGAGTGCACCATGAACCTTAGAGATGGAAATAACAAAACCAACATAATAAAATGAAATTACTTTCAGAGCAGCCCTCACCTTGCTCTCATTATCCTAATAGGCTACACATCCTGATTTACAATCTCTACTTAATTTTAGGAGTACAGTGTCACTTCCTACTTTTTCCATTACACTGTCAATAAAGACTTGCTGACATCATGACAACAGTAATGCAGGTTTCCTCTTAGAAACAATTTGTGAGCATTTCTAAAACACAGGCAAAAGCATAAGTACCTCTTTGACCATCGGTGGCAGGTACCACACATTGCAGACAATAGCCCAGCTGGTCAACACATTAAAACCATAGGTCATCATGGAATACTTGGTGCTGTTCCAGAACGCATCTCCAAATCGAGGGTCATACTGGAAGACAAGAACGAGCTGAAGGGCTCAGACTGCTCTGTAGGCGGTACGGTAAGTTGTACAGCATACACAGAACGACAAGGGCAGAGGTAACAGCAATCAGAGATGATCCAGAGATAAAAGAAGCACTACGATGATGATACAGTCGAAGAGCACAAAAAGATACAATGGCAGAAGTTGTATGATGTCAGTTCTGAAGAAAGACAACCCAAAGGTGCAGAACACCCAGTACATGCAGAATAAGAGCACATCCTTGTCTATATACAAGTGCAGCTGTGCTTAGTTCGGATCATATAGGCAGGGCTTTTCCTTTGTTTTGTTTTGGGTTTTTTTTGCCATAATATAATGGCTTGTTACATGAGGGACAAATCACTTCCTGGAAGTAATTATAGTTCAAAGCTCCATGTTTTAGCATTTGTTGCAAGTTAATACAAGTTAACCTGTATATCCTGGCAGAAGAAAAGGGCCAACAGTACCCAGTGGTGAAACAGACACAGCGCTGATGGTTGAGGGAAGGGATTGCCTGCAGCAAGCTCCCCAGGGCAGTGATCATGGCACCAAGCTGCCAGAGTTCAAGGAGCATTTGGACCCTGCTCTCAGACATTGGGTTTTAATGTGGGACGGTCCTGAGTTGAGCTCAGCCCCTGGCACTATGATCCTTGTGGGTCACCTCCAACTCAGGATATTCCGTAATTCTAAGAACCTCTACACGTAATACAAGACCCCAAACTAGGACAGACCCAAACAAATCTTAACTATAATCAGATAGAGCTACTCAACATGTAAAGATTTATCTTCTACAGATGTGCTGACTTGAAAGGTTTACTTGATAATGTTCACACTACTTGTAACAATTTCCATAAGGTTATGCAATGTTATAGCTTCAGGAAAAGGAAGTCATGTATCTACAGCCAGAATGACTTGGCTAAAGCTTATTAGAGAGACTTGCAAGTGCCAAGGGAATAATTCAATTACTAGTGCCTTTATCCATCATGAGCCAGGAACACCAGAATGGAAAGACCAGGTAGAACTAAACACACAGCATCGTACTTTACAAGTTGTTCCTAAGCCATTCAGCATTTTCCATACTTACCTTGATAGCTACCGGATGGATGATCCCTCCTACTTCAAAGCTTCCCTTCTTAAACATCATAACTGACGTGTTGTTTATGCAGGTACCTAGCCAGAATGAAAATGAGTGAAAAGTTCAGTCCATTCTGCAAAAAAACATCAGCAAATGCATATTATATTGCCTTAAACAGAATGAAGTTGCTAGAAGAGAAAAAAAAAAAATCTTTCATTCAGAAACATAATTCCATTATATTATGCTCTTAGGTAAGAGACTAAGAAGCAAAAGGGTTAATGTCTCAAACACTTGGTAGAAGTGTAAAATCAGCACTGAACCAGATAAGGAGTAAGATAAAGAGTGATCAGAGGAGGAGGATCTTGTGAAGGAGGAGAGTCAGTTTGTGATAATATGAATATCTGTTGAATTACAATAGAAAAATTGAATTACAACAGGAAAATTTAGTAGGAAAAGGAGAGATCTGACAAACTACACCTTTACACCAAAGAGGGTCAACTAGTAGTCATCTGGGCAGAGGGAGAGTGAGACTTCCTGAAGCCCCTCTTACTCACTCCCCGAATAGCCTAGATCTCAAATATCAAGTTGTACTTGGGCAGGGGTAAGGCCCTGCCTTGATCACAACATTACAGGGGGCCTGACAGCCACCTGAGACCCCAGACTTATTTACAACTGCTGACTGAACCACTTCTTGGGGGGCAGGGCACAAGCATGTGAAAGGCAGAATACCGCCAGTTCAGGTATGCACCCACCACAGGAAGAGCAACCGTGTCTACCCTGCGAGATCCCAGGGTGGAGATAGCTCATTTCTTTGTTTCATTCTTTCCTCTCTCTGTCTGTCTGCCTGTCTGTCTCTCTCTCTCCCCAAGTCACATTACAACATAAAGCAAGCCATACTATATCTTATTGACAATAAGCTATGATAGATACTTAAATCAAAATATCATAGTGGGATACAAATGAACATTTAACTGATCATTCGGTGTCATTTCACCTTAATTTACTCCAAATGATTCTTGAACTCTGTGATCTCCACACATTACTCAGAGTAGCTCAGAGTCAGGTTGCAACAGACTAAACAAAATAAACTGCCATAAAATTGTGTTACATAGTAGAATCTCACTTTTAATATCTCACAAGAGCTCATTAATTCTACAACAAACACCTCTAAAGATTAGACATGATAAAATGCACTCAGTGTAAAGTGAGCAAAGCAATATAGAGTTGGTTCCTACCTTCTGGAAAAATTAGAATGGGTAATTTGGCCTTGTCTGCAATGTGTTCTCTGATTCTGTGGAGAGAAAATAAAATTTCAATGTACACTTCATTACTGCAGAAGACTCATATTTCTATGTGGTTGGGAATCTAAGTACGGATTCTCTCTTACATAGAACAGGAAAAGCTCTTGCCTAGTAGTTCTTAGACAGACAGTGGTCTCAGCAAGGATGTGCACTAGTTTCAGGCCTTGAGGGTTTTCTCTTGCTAAATATGTAAATAGATTTTCCACCAAAAAAATCTTTGACAGGTTCTCGTAATGAATAATGTTGAATTTTTGTTGACCACTGTTTTGCTTTTTTAATAAACAATAGTCTATATTTTAAAGCTTTGTGCTGATGCATATATATATACACACACATACCTAATGTTTTCCACACCTATATGTGAGAAACGAAGCTATTTTACTGCATTTTCTTTATTACTTAAAAACAACTGCTTTTAAGCAAATAAACCACTATAAGCAGATTACTGACACACAAAATGTATCCGTTTTCAAGACACCTATCTGTCTTCCCTATGAATCAAGAGCCTACAGTTCCTCTGAACTCCATGTAAAAGAGGATAAACAAACCATCAAATACCAAAAAAACCCAAAAACAGATCTGTCCAGTAAAGGGGCACCTTTTCCCTTTCCTAAGGACTAATTGCCATAAATGCTTGTTTCATGTTAGCTGCATTGCACTCTATTTCATTAACATTTCAGATGACTAAGAGGACCTAAGGCACCAACAAATGGCACAACAAGTCTATCATTTTCATGTCCTTAAAAGTCTAATACACCTTCTCTGCCAGGAACAGTAGTGCAGGGCTTTGGAGCAGTGCAGGCATCAGGTACTGACACTTCTCCAAGATGCTCTTCCAGCTTCTAGCAGCTAGGGGGTACCGCCTATGAACTTGTTTAATTCCTTTTGCAGATTTTGAGTGCAAGACAGCTGAGTACTGTGGGTGTTTCTAATGAGCTGCAACTCGCTTCCTCAGATAGTCTACCAATCTCCACAAGAAAATAGGTAAGCCCGATGTTAATGTTTGCTATTGTCAGCTTTCCTTTCTCCTGTACTTACAACAGACATAACCAGATTTCTGATGCTCAGAGCTTTTGGGAAAACATGCAGAGGTAAGGTATGATCTAGGAAAATGATATGCTGACAAGAACTCTGATGTTGGTCCTGACATCCAGAATCATAAACTTTGAAAATGAATGAGCAGGCATCTGCCTGTGGCAAGCAGCCTGATTGTGCCAATGTGGAAATTCACAGAGGTTATAGGACAAACAACCAGAAGCTCTAAAGAGCAGTGCTACAGCCTGCATCATCATCATCAGAGTAGTTCCAAATCTTACAAACACCTACAGCTGCCTGCCAAGAAGAGATTCAGGGTCACAGCTCACTCAGCTCACAATGGGACCTCACAATTGCAAGACCTGATGAGAAAAGTAAGCAAAGATCTCACTGTCCTACCTTTTTCTCACCAGATGTCGATCTTTCATTTCTGAACGTTCAAACAAAACATGCTGACTGGTTTGCATACAAGATTTCTGAATAAGTCCCAGAAGCCCTCCATGTACCTGGCCAACCTGTAAGCCAAAAACTGAAATATTTATATGGCAAAAATACACATAATTATTTAATTG
The DNA here is from genome assembly GCF_026119805.1 of Tympanuchus pallidicinctus. Taxonomy (NCBI): domain Eukaryota; kingdom Metazoa; phylum Chordata; class Aves; order Galliformes; family Phasianidae; genus Tympanuchus; species Tympanuchus pallidicinctus. Next base: position 43,649,707 of record NW_026294721.1, read on the forward strand.
ACTAAAATCTAACTAAAGATGCATCAACTTCTGAACTTGTTCCATGAATTATACCAATTGTTTTGGTCAAAAGTGTGCATTCACTTACCTGTCTGAACAGAAGTTCCGAGTAGGAGAATTTAAATGCTTGAAAATTCCACTCTCTCTACCAATAACTTTATCCTCCTGCCCAACACCGTATCTGTGAGTGCCTCAATATTACCAATATTTACCAGCTGTCTTGCTCATACCAAGGAGTAGCATCCATCACTAGCCAGGATTAGAACATCTAGTGGAGATGTGTGGTTGGCTACACAGATGCCTCCTTTCTGCGGTCTGTTTTCCCTGTAACAGCCATGAGAGTGATTACTTCACATTTATTCTTCAGACTGCAGGCCCCACCAGGTCATCTCTCTAGCGAGTGTACACCCACAACAAAGATCCTTGGTGACAAAAATATATAATGGACATACATTATCTGTATGTACAGATAACAGAAGCACAAGAACACAAGACAATTTAAAATACAACTCTAAGGTATGTTTAAACTTCTGGCAGTACATTACAGAAGCCATCTTTCCCCATGCATTTGAGAATTCCTTCAGATTTCAGTAGTTTTGGTCAAAACCATTTTCCTTACAGCTCAGAATAAGCAACATCACTGGAGAAAGCATTTCCACAGCATTCATTACCATTCTCAGAGGCATATATCAAAGACTACTCAAGCACTAAACTTGAACTTATAGATACTAATAAGCATGGCTTTCTTTCCTTCCTAAATTATCAACAAAAATTACTTTGAGGGCCTCCATTACATAAACCTTCACAACTAAGCAAGCAAGATATTAGAAGTAGTTACTGAAACATCATCCATAACATACTAGAAAGGTGAATATGAAGACTTAGGTTATCAAGTTGGCTAATAGAGCAGTTGATGTTTTAATTGCCTAGAAAAACATCACCACAGAAACATGTTAATAGCAAACATAAGGGAAAATGTTTAAGTCTGTATTTAATGAAGAATACAGCACTACTCCAACACTGCACTCTCTGCAAATACCCAAGAGACAACACAGCAGAGCACAAAAACATCTTGAAAGACAGACAGAGTCTACATGACCTACACAAGTTCTACCAAGGCTGCAATTCAATATGAGTATCAGTGTATTAATGGAATTAAAACCCTCTCTGAAACTTGAGATTCAGCAGTGTGTGACATGAATAATAGACAAGAGCAGGGTTGCACCACTCACCTGTTGTGAAATTGAACAAGACCACTCAGACATCGGACACCTAACGCAGCACATGTCAGCTGAACTTGGTTACTCAGCCAGCATTTAACCCTGGAAGAGAAAAGTCACCCCACAATTGTGCACATCGACTCTCCAAATTCAAGCATATTCAGTTCCAATACCCTAATTCAGCTCCTCAAAGAAATCCAAGAGAAGTGGAAAGAGCCCTCAGAAAACACCCACCTGCCATTTGGAAACTGTCCTACTACCGTAGTTGCTGAGACCAGCAAGAGGATGCTGAAGAAAGCCAAGAAGATGCTAAAAAGTAAAATAATCTTCATTAATTGGTAAGAATGAAATTTGGAAGAGGAAGCTGAAAGAAAATCTTTTAATCCTTTAATTCTTTTCCAGGATGCTTCTATCCACCATAAATAGCATCAAACTATCATCACAAAGCAGTCAAAGCCAATGAGATATGAGTACAGGTTTTCATTCGATTAATCCTCCAGTAGAAAACTGTGCTTCTTGAAGCCTATTTTACAAAAAGAGCCACAACTTGGTCTCAAGGCATCAAGTGGAGAATAATTCATTGTCTTCAAAATAGATGGCAAGTAATGATTATGAGATTTGTTAACACAGGTGAAATTTCTGAGTAGCACAATAGAGAACTACCATCAAGCTTTTAAAAATCTACTCAGAAATTTCAGTAGCTATTTCTATTCCAAGAAGTTACTCTAGAACCATGAAAATTAGGTACTGTTGGACACTAATGGCTTAGCAAAACAAACATTGAAGTTATCCCTACTTAAATGGTGTCCTCTACTTAAGTGGTTCTATATATTTAAGTAGACACACAGGCACTTGTGCTCTGCTATGTGCTTAACTGTTATGAAATCCTTCAACATATTCAAAAAGAGTAAGACATTTTACAAGGTTCTGCTCCTTGCTAGAATGTATTTATGGTTGTATGTGCCTTGTCAATGTGATAAAGGCTGTTTTCATGTAAAAGAACACGGAAATTTCTGTAAAGAAACACACTGTGGGCTATCTCTTTCTTCCATCCAGCCCTGCACTGACAGAACGCAGGCTTTGCTTCACATCCCAAGGGTTCAGCATACAGTCTCTCTCTTCCTCACACAGGTAAAGCCCAACTCTCAGCTGAAACAGCTTTTATTTTACATAATGAAAGGATCTCCAGATCGTTGCTATGATTTAAAAAACAAATTAGATGAACAGATGTATTTGCATACTAACAAAATATACAGAACATAAGAAACATATCTTGAGCTTTCCTTTTTTCCCCTCTGGAGATCTTTGGTGGCAACCTGGAAAGCAAAGTCAAGTCACATTCTTTCTCAATTCTGCACTAGTCAATAACATATAACATCATACCTTCTATTAAAAGCAATCCAAAAACAAAATCCCAACAAATTACCCTTGGCTCACCGAAAGGGCACCAGGAGACAGTACCGGATTAAGATCCCAATGATCCACGCAGTGGTCAGTTGCCAGCTGACACGGTGAAAGTTGGCATTGGTTCTGCTGAGGAGATTCCAGGACAACAGCTCCTCAGAGGTGAACCGCTGTGTGACTTCATCTTCTGCAACTGTCTCACACCCCTTCTTGGCAAAGTACATAACATCTGCAAGGCTGAAGTATCCTCTGTGCTGGCCAGCAATCTCCTTTTCCATGGAGGTTTCCTCTCTCTGGATGATCCCTTTGTTTCAAGAAACAAGTAGAAAAATAAAGACAAAAAACAAGCCAAAAGCATGAGGAAATGAGCCTTCCCTCCCACTTGGTAAAATGGACAACATAGAGTCCAAAAAAAGTGAAATAACTGTACTTCTTAGAAATATCATTCCTTCTTTCTATGCACTGTAATTGAATTGGTATATTTTGGGTATATACTAGCACTTAACTCCATAAGTTACTTCTCTAATCCTATGCCATATCACACCACTAAATTATTGGAGGAGACAAGCATTCAGAATAAGCTGCAAATAGAACTCTGAGCACAACATCTACTTCACTGTCATTTATCAAACAATGTAAGTACACACAGCTCCAAATGTTGCCTGTACTGCTTAGACTACAGATCTCTCCTCTTGCCTTGACTCAAGGCTAGGTGTTGTTTATATTGTTCTTGATTTTGCTGCTGTTGTTTAGTTCTACTTTTTACAGCTGGGAAAATACTGTGGAACAAACACCTGCCTCTGGCATTGTTTCTCAGCCCCCATCCTCTCTCCTACAAGAGTCACCTCACTATCAACAAACACTAAAGCTTTAGATTTTTCTCTGAGTTATACACACCATAAGATAAATGCACAGTAGAGAAAGAATAAAAAATAATTCATATTTCATATCTGTAAAATTAATGCCTCACAGGACAACTACACCTGTGACCATACCAATGTTTGCTGAGGTCACTCAGAGACCAGATTCTGGCTGGTTACAATAAGTAGGATTTCACTGAACCATATCAGCTAATATTTGGGGGGGGGGGTTGTTCTTTTTTTTTTTTTTTTTTTTTTTTTTTAATTTTTAAATAAGGCTCATTTTGAGATGTTTAATCAGCATACTATTAACTGATCAGAATCAGACTAACTTCCTCAGCTGCACTTTGGTCAAACTTACAGCGTCCAGGAAATCACCAGACTTGAAGGTCATTAGTTAATGAACCAGTCCATGTGACTAATGACTAAGGATGGCACTAGCCAGTTCCTTTGTGGGAAAGGAGAAAGGAAAAACAGATGTGAAAAAAATTTACTCTAATTCTTTCCCTATATCTAGAGTAAGTGCAAGATGCGTCTGTGATCCACGGGGTAGCATAGATGCTTTACTTGAGACTCAGGCTTTTGTACGCTAGGAGTTGCAAAAAGCAAGAGAAAACAAAAAATGACCACAGCAAAAAATGTCCACAGCAACTGGACATCAGTCACTCCTAATCTTGTAAATAGGGAGGACTGCTGGAGTCAGAAATACAAAACAGACATAAAAAGAGAGACAGCTTCCCTCCTGGCTATCAGCAGTTCCTTTCTTTACCCAAACTGGTTTCCTTTAATGCCTTTTATTCAGAAGGCTCAATCGTTCAGATACATTTCTTATTACACACATAAGGCCTCATTTGTTGGTTTACAACATCAGCAACTATTTGCTCATTAACTCTTTATTTACTATCCTAGTTTTCCTACTTAACATGAGATTAAATTTATATATCTGTTCACTCTTTCCTGGGTAAGATACCACAGTAGCTGCCTTTATACCAGATGAACAGTGCTGTGTCACTTTTGTTCAGAGATCTTACCGTTGGCGATTAAATTTTCAAGCGCCAGCACCTTCTGCATTTTTATTCCCTTCTCAATCTGCAGGGTGGCCCACTGTTCTCAAAACAAGAAAAGTAGACGGTGATGGTTTTCATTTTGTCATTTCCAGGTACTCTGTAACATCTTTACATGAATTGTCTGAGCCTCCTTTATTGAAGCCAGGACTCAGATTTGCAGTTTTCAAATTCTGAAGGCTGTCTTGAACATCTCCTATTTTGTTAGTTACATTGATTACTTGTAGTCATTATAATGAAGGATTATTTGGCTCAAAGTCATTTTCAGGAGTTTTTATTTTTCTTTACCCATATTACTGAGCTATCTATGAGACTCTGAGGACCAAGAGTCCCAAATTCTGTCTTACCCAGTCAGCTTCAGGCAACAGAATGATGCAAACTAATATTACTGACACAAAAACATTCTGGGAAAACAAAGACTTAAAAAACGGATTTTTAAGAATAAAAGAAATGACATCAGTCTCACAGCATTCATGAAATTTGTCTTAACAGAATACAAGAGAGGGACTATTTCATATTCACAGCATTTCCAAAGTAGTAGCTGTGGGTAATGAGTTTTCATCCTTCCCAGTCTTCTTGAAAAAAAGCAAAATTTCTTCTACTTGTGCAGACTAAACTCAAGATCAACCATACCAATATGCCTACTTCTAAAGTTTTACGTTGGTACAAAATGTTTTCATGATACATATATGGGCATATAAACAGTAGCCCTCAGTACTAGATCTTCCTCAGTTTGCATCAGTATATGTGTCTTAATAAAGAACTTCAGGTTCTGATTGCCTTTTAAGGAATCAGTGATCCACTCAGCAAATGTCCTCACCTGACATTAATGCTTCCACCTGCGACGGACAAGAGTCCATGCTTCTATTCCAGCTCTTAGCAAACAGTTCTTGCTTCTCATCTTACTGACATGCATAACCATTTAAGCAACACATAGATTGACCACGAAGGGTTTTCATTGCATTGCAGACCTATAAATCTGCACGTGCCATTGACTGACTAGATTTTTGCTATGCTTAAGTTTTGCATGGTTCCTAACAGCTCCTTTCTTAGCCACTGAAGTTAAACTCGATGACAAGACAGAGACGGTTTATCATGGCAGAATCAGGATGTTGTAGTTGCCTTTGGTTGACTTTTGCTACCTGCATCTTGGGGGGAGGAGGAGGGAGCAAAAACACCCAAAGGAAAACAACAAAGATAAAAAGACACAGCGATGCAATACATTAAACTCCATTAAATCCATCTTACATAAGACCGGCGGGGGGTGGAAGGAGGGAGGTACAGACCTTTGCCTTATCTATGCTAGAAAATTAAAATACAGTGTAAATTTTAAATGCAATAGCTGTTCCAGAACCCCTTACTCCCTAAGAAAGCGGAACTGGTACATCAACTGTCTCAAGCTGTGATAACACACAGTGAGTCATTCAGGAGTGGGAATCTAGGAGATATCAAAAAACTACAACCCACACACTGAGAAAAGAAAGAAGATACTTCATGTGAAAAAGAGCATTCCGGGGAAAAAAAAAAAAAGAAAAAAAAAATCAAGGTAGACACATTCTGCTGCTGGTCCTCATCCCTTACCCAGTATCCAAAGGTATGAGGGATGAGAAGAAAAAAGATGGAAAAAAAAAAAAAAATCACCAAAGTTCAGCAAATAAAGACCCTTCTCTTACTTTCTTCTTTCTCATATTTTGTCTGTCACCCTTATCTCGCCCGTCATGCACCTACATGAACAGCCTGCCAGTTGGCAAGCAACTCTAGAAATCAGTTTGCCCTTACTGTCTTCTGAATACCTCAAGAAGTCTACCTTTTGATTCCCAAGTAGAAAAAGGGTACAATCACCAAGTGACTCACAAAAATATATTAACTAATTCAGTGAGCAAGATAAGTCAAAACCAACCAGACATTGAAGAAATTGATATCATAAAGCACAATATCCTGTCTCATAGCATAGAGAAAAAGTGGGACAAAAGCAATGCTCTGTAATTAAGGAGGCAACTAAGGCAACAAAGGCAGAGGACAAAGCAGATGAGAAAGAGCTCTCAGTAGAGGAATGGTTACACGTTAGCCTGGAAAACAGCATCTACAAAATTTCAGCTGGTGCAGAGCAGGCACATAAGATACAATTACATATTTTGTCTTCTAATACAACAACTGGGAAGCATCCTATGAAAGCACTGGGCAATGGATATAAGCAGCAGAAAGGTGACACCTTTGCATAGAACTGACAGCTAAGTTGTAGAGTTCATTGTCAAGAACATATTGCTAGAGATCAACTGAAATGGGTTCAAGGAACATCAAGGCACAGGCAAAAATCATCATGGGATACACAACACAAAGTCACCTCTCCTAACTTATGAATCAGCACAAGAGGCTGAAGCAGTGGGTAGCAGGGAGAGTATTCTTAGCAATACAGCTGTACGTTCACGCGGCTCTTAGGCTTTTCATCAAGCACATAAGCTGTCTCCTGCTAAAGCCAGGACTAGGTCCATCTTTTGGACCGATACAGCAGCTTAGTTACCGTCTTCTCCAGCATTCTGTGACATCTGTATGCTTAATTTGTTTCTGAAATATGAAATAAGGCTTTTTGATTGCCTTTGTTTTGTACAGTATTGAGACAGAACTGTCTGTCTGGTCTTCGTTGCAAAACTGTAATGAGAGGCTGTTCTAAATAGCTTACAAAACCACAGATGTTGTAACTAACACAGAATTGAAGAGCTGAATGGACTAACTTCATTCCTAAGTTTGCTGAGTGAATGACAACTCAGATACCGTGCTTTCCTCCCACCCACTTCTCAAGTGATGAGGACACAAAAAGCCCAAACATCCCTCAGGTGATCCCACCTGAACTGCTGAAGATTCGACTCCTCAGCTCCAACAGCCCATGCCAGGTGCCCTGTAATTACCTTCTGAACAAAATGAGCATCCATAATACTGTATTATACTAATTACTCTCTTCACAGTACATAACATTATAAGCAACATGATACCAAACACTAACTTTTTTAATCTCATTTCTTCTGTTGTTCTTCTTCTTTTTCAAGTAGAGGTCAGTGTGTTGTTCAGTATTCTTTTTTTTCTGTATGGTGTAATTCATTTTTATCTCTTTATCCTTCCATTTCCATGTTTTACTATCTCTCTTTCCCTATGACCTCTCAAAAGCTTCTACTAATTGCTGACCAAACTGGGTTTTTCAATCCTCTTCTTAACTTTGTTCTCATGAGTGACAAAGGCACAGCGTTTCCCTTGGTGAAATTACTCCATATAAAGTTTTCTGAGGTAATAACCACAAGGCCAATGGGTTTCAGCTCCAGCTAAAATCACCATCTATGATCAAGCACTTATGTTTTTTCATCAAGCTATCCTATCTAGCCTCATTTTTCCTCTTCTTGTTTTTGAAGAGGAAGAAGATTTACTCTGTTTCAAACAAACAAATATCTAGATTCCTTGCTGGAAAAGAAGCAAAGGACAAATTCAAGTATTTCTGTACATAAATTCCACCTTGCTCATTTATATCAGTCACTGTTCTCATTACTAAAACACTTCAGTAAAAATGGAAATCAGAAAGAGGCACTTCATCAAATGCCAGTGTTAACCATTGCTTATGAACAAATTTTGCAAACCTGACCTCCAAGCAAATTCAGTAAGGGCTGTAGATATCCTTTCTTTGCAAATTCAACACTGAAAAAAAATAGTATTTGGACTTAAAACCCAATTTTCACATCTACTCTTATTTTTCCCAAGTTCAGAAAACTTGGAGGAAAGTAAATTACATTTTTCTTTTTCTTTTTTTTCCTACATATTTGTGCATTCATTTAAAGTTGTACAAAGCAAATATAGACTGCTCTTATAAATTTTCTATTTATTTTGCAGGACTACATAACAGACTAAATGAAATGCATAACAACAGATAATCCAGTCAGCATCCAAGGCTGCATTTCTTGTAAAATATCGATCAGTTGTTACATACTGCCTAAAGAGCAGATATTGCTGGAATACCATTGCTATCATGCTGGTACACAACTCTGAGGATTTTTGGAGTACCTACTGGACAAGGCATCCTATTTCCCCACTCAAGTTAGCAACAACAACAGAGAATAATCCTTCTGCATCACCTTGTTAGCAAGAGCTCAAACAAACATTGTCACAGCCAGAAACAGGTTGACATTTCACTAGGTTATCAGTGCCAAGTTGCTCATGTCTTGAACTGTGTGCAAGTCTGCCTTAAAGCTTACTGCATGCCAAGTAGCAGTTTCCATAGTGCTACTTGGTACTATTCCCAGCACTTTCAGAAGAGGCCCAGAAAGTGTAAGCATAGGCCTTAGCCCAGCATTTCCCAATACTGCTCACACTTCCTGAGGGCAAAGTGAGTCGTAGCACAAGTAAAGGGCACCTAAATTACCCTCCATCCTCTCTCCCATTTCCCACCAAGATGCATCTTTCCTACTCTTGTGGCACGAAGAGCTTTTTGCATAATATCTCAGCCTAAAAACAGCTAAAATTAATCAGAATATAAGGACAGATTAAAAATTTTTTTGCTTTCAAGACAGCCAGGGATCAACTTTCAACTGAATGACAAAACCAAAAAATGTCTACATAGAATCAGCCTGAACTGCAGTACTTCTTGTTGTGCTGTTATTAGCTGCTGCAGAATTGGGAAACTATACATTAGAGAGATCAGATCACAGAGCTGTTGACTTACTACTTTTTTTTCTGATAAAACAATCCTATATATTTTGAAGGCAAGATTAGCATGCTCATAAACTTCATACAACTAAAATATATATATATATATATATTAATGTACATTCCAAAGAGAAAGTCTTCCTACAGAAAGCAGGTCCACAATGGGTCAAATTTCCTTTGAAACTGGGAAAAGCATAGAGAAAGGAGGGCGGTAGGGAGGAAAAAAATAAAAATAAAAAATAACAACAACAACAAATCCACAACAAATATTTAAATATCTGTCAACTGCAGCAGTAAAGCTGACAAAAGAACTCGAGGCTCTTACAAGCCTCTTACTCAGATATCAGTAAGAGTTTCATCACCATACCACTGGCTGATAAAATATCACACATAAAAGCAGTATTACATAGTGCCATGGTAGTCGGTCATATCCCACTGATATCAATATTTGAAAACAACTGGTAACATCTCCAGGTTGCAGCCATTTCCACTATGTTAAATGATGCTTAAACAGCTGAACACAGTCCCTGCCAAAGAGTTCTTAATCACTAGTAAAAAAAAGAGACAGAGGAGTTCTAATAAGACAGAAACTATAGAGAATTGGCAGGGCAGGAGAGATGCAGTATTAATTGTATCACATTGCCACATGACTTGTTTAATATGACAAACTGACAGCACCTGCTTTTGGCCATTAGTGAGCATAAAAAGATCAGACCTGAAAAACAACATGAAATCCTGGCTTATTAAAACCCAAAAGAAACTTTCACAATTATCAGCAGAATCAGGACCTTAGCCATGACTTGTTCACTTCTAGAGAAGTGCACTTCCAGAGGGTGGCTCTGCATTTCTTGCAGAGCAGAAGTTGTGACTGCTGGATCACACAGAATTATAAATGGGATTGAAACAAGTGCAGTCTGTACTCTTACCTAGAACAGTACTAATTCCTGTAATGTAACTGAAACAACCAAACCAAATCCATTAAACTTACGTACTTGTCAAACACATTTTTTTTTGCCATTTACAACTTCTCATAATTAATTACATTTTAATTATATTTGATTTCCCCAAAATATAGCATGAAGTATTGTAACCAGCTTGAACTATTAGCAAAATATCGTGGAATCTCTACTTTAACATGAGAAAACCTCAACCTGATACTGCACTATAACCCAACACTTAACTAAACGTCATTAAAGGTATCATTCAAAGGAACCATCACGTAAGTCAAAAGTGGGGAACAAATCCCACCAAAAGACAATCAAAGAAACAAAGCACACCTGTCCCCCCAAAAAAACCCAACACCCTATATCCAAAAGTCTCAGAATTAATGGAAACATTCCTGGTGGCTTTAATGGCATCTAATTCAAATGAACAGGTATTTTCAAAATTCAAAACGTCCTGTAGAAAACACATACCTTTTAATGTAATTCTCAACTTACCTCCAATGTTTTTATTACAATTTTCACATAGACATGAGAAATCCCCAGTGACACTCTAAACATCGAAGGCAACAGAACTAGCACTACAAATGAAGTCAGCCAGATTAACAAAGTTTTGCCCTCCACAAGGCTGTAGCCCTGTCTATTTTCTTCCATGCTTGCTCCTTCAAAACATCAACCTGATAACTTTCTTAGAATATTTGCTCATCTGCTGAGAATCAGGCAAGCTTCAAGAGACAAACAAAAATTACACATCCTAAAAGCCAAAGCTATTCCTAGGAGAGAGCTGCTGCACTCTAAACGTGCCACCAGAGATGCTCTCAATGATAGCAAAATTTTTACCCCTTCTCCCGCCCTAGCTCCACCCACTTCCATATAATTGATAAGCAATTACTCACCAGATATAACACAGGGTAGAAGAATATGTGTCTGGTAATAAGGTGCTGTCAAATGAGGACTTGTCAATATGTCAAATAGTTTACCCAAGGTGTCCTGCCAATAAATTATAATACAAAATCAAGTAGGTGTGGTTTTCAAATAATCTAAAATGTTCTTTTCTAAAAAAAACAAAAACACAATGCAGAGAAAGAACTTCTCCAAATGAAGTCTAGTCAAATTACTATCTTCCTTGGTCAGACTTTCTACCTCACATTGAAATGACTGCCTCGTTTCAGTATTTCACCACAAGAACCAAACTGAAGCTTTAGGTTTAAGTCAGCTACTTGTTGTTTGTTTGTTTTAATACCTCTGAGATGTAGATGCAAATTGCAGCAGGCAGGAATCAACATCAGAAGCAAATAAAACCTGCTCCCTCTTGTTCTACAAGAAATTAGCCAAATTGTATCACAGGGTTACAAAATGCACTGTGGTGACGCAACAAGTCACACATCTTTGCAGTGGTGAGGTACTGGAACAGGCTGCCCAGAGAGGTTGTGGATCTTCCATCCCTGGAGGTGTTCAATGCCAGATTGGATGAGGCCCTGGGCAGCCTGGTCTAGTATTAAATGGGGAGGTTGGTGGCCCTGCATGTGGCAGGGGGTTGGTGATACATGACCCTTGAGGTCCCTTCCAACTCTGGCCATTCTGTGATTCTATGAATCCAAACACATTAGATAGGGAGGTTTCACCTTCTATCCTATGAAACAGCAATAATTAGTATTGTATTTTTAGGAAAGATTCAGTACAGCCCCTAATTCCAGCCCCTAGCCTGTCCTTCTATATGCATCAGAGGAAGAATAGAAGTAACTGTATCCCTAGAAGCTATGGAGAGCCCACAGACACCACTTAAAACCTTACCACAGAATAAATCAATTGACATTGATGAAATGACTGCTCTGGGACTTCCAAAGCAGTTACGTGTGAATCCATGAAGGATCTTTCCTTTGCAGGTGGTCACATTTACAAGCTTGCATAACTGCAGGGGCTGTACATTTGAAACTTCCCATCCCCACAAACCATGGTCTGGTTTGCGTGGTGGAGCAGCCTCACTCCACACTGGATTCTTCAGGAATTAAAGCAGAAGTGCTCTAGAAAACATGACCCATATGCTCCAGTCATGAACAGAAACACAAGAATCAGGGTGCACTGCCCAACACTAAGTCCTCTAGTTCGTACCATACACCCAGGGACCAACAAACAGGCTTCTTGTTACAAGCTCACGATACCATCACATCCTTTATGTGCCACATGAGTCAAGTAATCTCTTGTGTCCTCAGATTTACTGCTGGATATCAGACCTCAGGTCCTTATAACACCACTGCACCTTCTTCCATAATCTAATTTTTATTGTCTTCCCCTCATTATTTATCTGCCTCTGATAATCTATTTCTGAGCATATTACATCTTCTGGAAAAAAAACAGTTATATTGTTATGGTTTCTGCTTTCCCATCACTCTTTTTCTCAATGGCAACTACAAGCCCCTGACTCTACCATGCAACCAGTCCTGCGCCATGCACCATTACCCACCATTCCCAACCCATCTCACCAAGTTATAGGTTCTTCTAGGCTTCTCTAGAAACAGTACTTATTTATTATAAAAACAGTTCTGTTTGCTCATCCCTCGTTAGCTGCCACCCCCTACATTCTCATTTCTGGCCTCTTCCTATAGCTGCCTGCCCCGCTAGCACATGGTCACACAAGGCAGGGGGTTGTAGATGGTAAGATGCTGATCCTGAGGCACAATGCAGCACATCTGAGAGCTGCCTTCAGCTTCAGCTCAGGTGACTGGCATGCACGCCAGCTGGGTGCTAAAACCTGTGGGCGGGAGGGTGGAGGTAGTTTCTGGGACCTGACTTGAGTCAGGAAAGGTAGGCCAAATTAAGTATCAATAGCCCGTCAGGACATAACAGTGAGGTGTAGCAACAGCCTTAACTGGCAATAAGCCTAGGTATAGGTAAGAGGGATCCTTTCTTAAAAGGAGACAGATTTCCTTACCCTGCACAGAGGAAGTAGAATTTTCCTCTCCTGAGTGAGGGAGATTTGTTTTCCATCCTGTGAGAAATTATCATCTGCACTTCCTCCCTAACCTTTATCAAGTCATATTCCCACAAATCAGAATAATAATGCGAACAGACAGCGTAGTTCTTCCCTTTCACCTTCTAAAAAGACAGAGCACCCAAACCCCTCCCCAGGCTCGCCCATCCACACTGCTGAGTGACAGGACTTCAGCCCTCTGTTAGCTGTGATTTTCCTGGCAAACCATTCAGCCCAAGACCTCTGAGGCTTCCTCGGGGCTGCCATGACAGCTTCTACAGGTAATCCCCAAAAATGCAGAACGTGTAGCAAAGTTATGCCTGCTAAGAGGTACTACTGAGTAGAGAGGGGGAACAAAAAAAGTACAGGGGGGTGGAGGGAGCTGGGATGTTGACAGTCTATTGCTCTTCATCCAGCACGTCACATTTGCCGTAGCAACAGAAAATTCCAACTTTTTGTCCAACTGCACAGGTAAGCATATCCTTTTTGTGGCCATGGAACAAATACCTCCATTGTGACTTAACAGTCTGACAGGTTACTTATGACAGAAAGCAGTTTTTCTGAACCTTCTTCTTGCTACTATCAGCTTATTCTGACATGACTCACACGCTTATTAGCTGCTTTTAATCCAGACAGATGACTTTTGGCCGCCCAATAAAGCTGGGAGACATTTGTATTCTGTGAGAAATGGTTATTCTGCCGTAACAGTGTCAACTGCTCACTCTTGGCTCTCAGTTCTTGAGGTCATTCTACTCATTTGTTACTATTAGGCCATGCTTTTTGGTTGTCTTAGGGAACTGGAACTATGACCCATTCATTTTTCCATGGTGTGGAGAAGCAAACATAGCACTATTACCAATTTTAACAATAACAGTAATATTAAGGCCCTCTTGGTTTTGATAAAACTTTCCTGATGTTTCAACCTCACATTGTGCAGACTTTTCACCTGGTTGCTAAACAGGAGTGAAATAATCTCTGGTACCTTGGGTCTGCTTTTTATAAACACTGAGGTTTGTACTTCACTTGTGAGAGAGCTCCATGTCACCAGAATTACTTTAAAGATCACCCCTTCTATGGTGAGCAATTTCAGTCTGAATATTCATATATGGAAATCACACTGTTCTCATGCAACGAAATGCAAATATCCACACCTCTGCATCCATACTCTAACTGACCTATCTCTGCTGTTCTTTAGGTCAGCAGAGATCTCATCTGTGTCACAAAATAGGTCTGTGTCTGCATCTGACCACAGAGGAGTTGTGCTACTTATAGGTTATCTCTGCCTGTCAGCAGTTGAATTATGACATTGAAGAAGTATGTTTAAGCAGTGTATTACTCATTAGGATGATTGTAACATGTTTAGCTCTGACCACACTAGCATTATGGTTTCCTCAGAAGATAAATTCAGTCATTACAAAACCTTAATCACCATATCAGGATACATCTTTATATCACAAAATCTGGGAGTCCACTAGAGATCTGCCTACATTTGTTTAACTCAACAGTGTACAGATCAGATGATTAGGCATCGCATGGCTTTCAATAATGCACATTTGTCAATACATATCTTGTATATGATTTGCATACCATTAATCAAAGAATCATGGAATTATTAAGGCTGGGAAAGACCTCTCAGGTCACCTAATCCAAACACACACCCAACCACCCCACCATACCCAGTAACCATGACCCCCAGTGCCACCTCTCCATAGTTGTTGAACACCTCCAGGGAATGCTGACTCCACCACCTCCCTGGGCAGCCTGTGCCAATGCCTCACTGCTCTTTCCAAATATTTTCTCCTGGTGCAACTTAAAGCAATTACCCCTCATTCTATCACTGTTACCTGGGAAAAGAGGCCAAATCCCACCTCATTACAACCATCTTTCAGGGAGTTACAGAGAGCAGTGAGGTCTCCCTGGAGCCTCCTCTCCTCCAAACTGAACAATCCTAGCTCCCTCATCCGCTCCTTGTAGGACTTGTGCTCCAGATCCTGCCTTTCTTTGGATGCAATGAATACTGAAGAATAATTTGTCAATGCCCAGCATTTCTCACACTGATTAAATGCATAAAGTACCCCCACTGCTCTGGTATAGAAGTGGCTGCAATCACAGTACAGGGAATCTGGGGGCAATTTCTGAAAGATGCCAGAATTCACGTTCATTTTCACCATTTTCTCCACAAACAGCTATGTAAGCTCCTTATACTCTTGCTGCCTTTCACCAAGGCAACATAATCCATGTCACTGTTTACTCCAATACATCTCTTCAGCTGCATAGTATTTATTACACATTCATCTAATGCCCTGTAGCCAGGATTGCAAGAAATGCCTGATAGCTATTTCCCATTCGTCTTTGCAGTCATTTTGCATCACCTGAAGAATTTGTCATCCCCTGTTCATTTATAAGCTTGTTGAGGTAGGGAAAAAAAAAAAAAAAAAAACAACAACAAACCACTTAGCCAATTCTTCTCTTCACTGGGAGAATAGGTAAGAAGTGCAACAGTTCTCCTCTTCTGAGTATTAGTACCATTTGCATGCATTTAAATATACTTAACTTTATTTAAAAATAAGTATTACAGAAATAGCCATTCTTCTTCTAAGTTTTGCTGACAGGTTTAAAAGGAAAAGAAAATGCACTGAAAACATTCATTTCTAATGAAAGATAAGAATATATAAAAACACACGTGACACCCCCTAGTCAATGGAAACACCCCTTGAGAGACTACAGGTGCATAAATATTACGCAAAAACTCATTTTTTACTTATACAAAAAGCAAATAATAAGCTTATGTGTAGTCCTGATGAAAGACAAAATTAAGCATTTCCTTTCCTGAAATGAAGAAACCCCGGTGGCCTTTAAAACAGATTCCTACCTCATTTCTAAGAATGCTGTAACTTCCACCTCTCCCTTCTTCAGGAGGTTTGTAGAGCTGCATTCTGATCAGGAACACCTGCTAAGAATGTGGTGGAAAAGATAACATTACTGCAAATATTAAAGGGAATATGACTATTAAAACAAGTCAAAATAGAAACTGCAGAGACTCCATTCATACCATGAGGAGAGGCGCAATGTGCTTTTGTCAGATAGCTGCTCTATGTTATTCGCTGTCTCCTTCCCAGAATTTCTGAGGTTATTAGCTCAGAAGATTCCCACCATGTCTCCAGACACATTCACAGCAGCATACCCTGTTTCCCTTCTGCAGATGCCAGCTCTGCCAGCTCTGCCAGCTCTGTGCCAGGACACATTTTGAGGTGGATTGACACAAGCTTCCTACTCTTCAGTCAGAAATACAGTCTGCTCCACCCGAGCTCCCAGCAGGATGACCCAAGCAGTTCTGTTTCACTGCTGTTTTGATGCTTTAGCTTAAAGTCCAGTCCAGCCAGGACATCTCGGTTTGCTCCCAGGACCCAGCTGCTAAACTGCCTTGCTCAGTAATCGTATTGTTTCTCCTTTAAGGGAGGTATTCACACTTGGGAACTACTTGATTTCATAGAACCGTAGAATCATTTGAGTTGGAAGGGACCCCTAAAGGCCATCTAGTCCAACTCCCCTGCAAGGAACAGGCGTCCCTCATCCAGGCGAAGGGACGGGCTGCAGGAACGCGCCAAGGTCGGCACTGATCTCACAGAGGGTCACGCCGACGGACCACAGGCCGCAGGTAAAGCAAGGCACGGCACAGGACGGACGGGTCGCGCCGAGCCCTGCCCTGCCGCCGGCGACCGCTGGGGGCTCCCGCCGCCGCGGCGCGGCCCGCCATTGTCGGGGGCATGGAGGGCGAGAGCACGTCAGCTCTGCTCTCGGGCTTCGTCTTCGGCGCCCTCGCCTTCCAGCACCTCAGCACCGACTCGGACACGGTGCGTGCCGCGGGCGGGACGAGGGCGGGCGGCGAGAGGCGGCCGGGCGGGGCGGGGCGGCCGCTATGCACGCACGCGGGCAGCGCTCGGCCGCCATGTCGCAGCCCCGCAGCCGCCGGCCTGCCCGTGCCCGGGGCTGCCGCTGCCGCGACGGGCAGAGCGGCGGGCAGCGCGTCCCTGCCGGCGGGGATCCCCGCTGACGGCGATGCGCCAACTGCTGACGGCCGTGCCCCAACGCGGGGCCGTTCGGCAGGGTTCCCGCTGCTATTCCGGCTGCTTTCGCCACTAACGACGCCGGAAAGTTGCTTTTTATTTCCTATCTAAAGCTAGGAGGAAGCGGCGAGAGGCGGTGCGGTGCCGCGGCAGCCATAGCGCTTCTGCGGGAGGCCGATAGAAGTTGTGGGCGCCGAAGAGGCAGCACACGGACAGCCGCACGTGGCGCCCTTTCTCATAAACGCCTGAGAACGCAGCCCAACTTTCTGCTCCAAGTGTTTGCATACATTTAAAAACGAAAGAGAACCCGCTCTGTTGATCTGTGCACTTTTCACCCCCCCAAGGTGTTCACTTACAGTTAAGACCGAACTCCTGTTACATGTCAGTTAACGTGACCTTTTGTTCTCTCCCGAAAAAGGAAGGCTTTCTCCTTGGAGATGTGAAAGGTGAGGCCAAGAACAGCATCACCGACTCACAGATGGACGATGTGGAAGTGGTTTATACAATCGGTCAGTGCATCCTCATTTCTCAGAGCAAGCTTGCTGCCAGGACACCTGTGACTGCACGCAACTGCTAGGTCCTGGGCTGCCCATTCACGTCCAACTGGGCACACACAGCTTATTTTACAACATTTAATTGCTAAAAAATTGGTAATCCTAATCTGAAAAGGATAAATTTTAACAAGCACAAGTTCCTAGCTCCCTGAGCATTGCTACTTTGCCTGAAGTGCAGTTGCCTGGCAGAAAGTGAACTTTAGTGCCTACAGCCATGTGAACTTTAATGCATTCAGGCTTAATACAGAACTTGAAACTTATAAAATACTGTGGATGTTGCAAATTATGTACTTCACTGAGCAGATGGCAGCATTTTTCTGTAAAATCTACACTGCAGTGGGAGCAGATATGTATATTCTAGTAGCCCTAAGGAAGAATATATGCATACATAAATTTAACTTCATTCCTTCAGAACACAGTCAATTAAAAAAAAAAAAAAGTAATGCATGCCTTCTTTCCAACCTTACTGACAACAGAGAAGTCACATCTCATTTTTCATTTTTACCTTGATTTAACTTTCCTCCACTGAATCTCACTACTGAACCTGAAGTCTGAGGAAATTGTGGTGCCATTGATCACACTACCCAAATTCTTGGCCATCATTAGTTGCTCTAAACTTTGTGGGGTTCTTTTTGGTTGCTTTAATTGCTTTATTTGCTTTATTTTAGAAAACTTGTAACAACAAAAGTTGTGGAGACAACAGGTAAAGAAGAGGATTCTGAATGCTATCCCTTATCCTCTTTTCAGTGGTAGAAAGTTACCCCATTTTTCTCACACACCCTGTTCTCCAGCTTTATTCCCCTGCCTAGCAAAGCAGATGCTGCTGCAACATAAATAAAGTTACCATTCTGTGATACTGTATTGTTTTCTAATTCTGTACTCAAGGGAGGGAAAAACTAAGTGACAAATTTGATTTTCCACTTGACAAAAATGTATAAAAACTACATAACTTATAGAAGTAGTTCCTATTTATGCTTGGAAAGAAATCTAGGTTAGACTTGCTTAAAGATTTCCTTTAAGTAGACACTAGTTTAATACAAAGCTGTAGCATTAAAGTTCTTCCTCTTCCTTATAACAATTGCCATGACAACACACAAAAATGTACATCTTGAGCTGACAGACCAAGTAACATTGCTTTCTCATTTCAGATATACAGAAGCATATTCCATGCTACCAGCTGTTCAGGTAAGAAAATTTTAAGATGCAGAAAAAGTTAATATTTAACATTTGTTGAGTCAAAATTAGGTTTAACTTATAATATGTCTGAGAAAATCACCAGGATACAATAGATATGATATCATCTCTGTAGAATTACAGATACTAAAAGTCTCATTATTCCTATATTAATTCTATGCATATTGCTTGTGCTTGTATCTCTTTATGTAGAGATGTGATACACCACACCCTAGTGAGCTGTGGAACTAAACTACAAGAATGATGTCAGTCTGCTGCAAAAAAACACCACTGCTTTTCTAAAATAGCATATCTTGACCCTTCACCCAATCAGAAAATAGAAACACAGGGTCCTGAGTGGGGCAGAAAAAACACCTGATAGTTGTAAATCAGGAGTCATTTCACGGACTGATTTATCAAGTTCTGTTGTAAATAGGAACACAGCCATGCAGATTTACATTCTGATGACAGGAAAATCACAGCATGATTTCCCTCTGCAATCTTTCTGCAAATTAATAAATACAAACATTGCCAGAGAGGCACTTCACAACAAAAGTCCTAATTGTCATAATTTTCTTCTAGCTTTTATAATTCTGCAGGAGAACTGAATGAACCAGCCCTGAGGAAAATACTGTCAGGCTGTAAGAAGGTATTTTCAAATCTAATACATGCCAAAGGACATCCTCCCAGCTTTTGGGGGTTGTTCTGTTTGATTTTTTTATTTTTTTTCCCCCCCTCCATCTACTCCAATATACTGCTTGTCAAGACAGCTCCCTTAAAGAATAGTATTAATTTAGGTCATCTTTGACTAAGGTTTGCCACAGCAGTGGAATAGGCTCCCCAGGGAGGTGGTTGAGTCACCGTCTCTGAAGGTGTTTAAAAACTGTTTGGGTATGGTGCTCAGGGACATGATTTAGCAGAGGGTTGTTAAGAGTTAGAGTAGTATGGCTAGTTTGTGGTTGAACCTGATGATCTTTAAGATCTTTTCCAACATGAGCAATTCCATGAATCTATGATTCTAACTACATTCTTTTGTTTTTCCTAAGTGAACTTTTTCAACATCCAAAATCAATTACGCTGACTCCTAGATTGAGACCAATTGAGGTCATAGAATCATAGAATCACCAAGGTTGGAAAAGACCTAAAAGATCACCCAGTCCAACCGTTCACCTATTCCCAATAGCTCCTACTAAACCATGTCCCTCAACACAACATCCAGCCTTTCCTTGAACACCCCCAGGGTTGGTGACTCCACCACCTCCCTGGGCAGGTCAATTTTCAGTTCACTCCCTTAGTTAAGCAGAAGCAAGTTCATGTACTGTCTTCTCTGCAGAAGAACATTTTTCAAGGGGAAAGTATAAACTGAAGAGCAGCAAGTGGCTAAGTAGCTAAATTACCTTTGCAAACTTCCAGGTTGAGTATAGCCTCAGAGAACTGTTTCAGTGGATTCCAGAACAAGAGATGTTGTCATAGTAGAACATAGTCTTAGGCATTCCAGGCGTTTACAATTAAGTATTTGCTTAAATACATACACAGAACCATTTAGATCAATGCCTTTGTACTGAACTTCCCACTTTGCTCCATTATGGAATATATTGACATTGTAATTTAAGGGCAGTACTGACAAACTTTGTTCTGTTTGCAGAGTGTAATAGGATGGTACAAATTCAGACGCAACACAGACCAGGTCATGACATTCCGGGAAAGACTTCTACATAAGAATTTGCAGTCACACCTATCAAACCAAGGCCTTGTATTCCTTCTCTTAACTTCTAGTGTGATGACAGAAAGCTGTTCAACTTATAGGCTAGAACATGCCTTACACCGGCCACAAGAAGGGTAATCAGTTTGTTTTCTAATTTTAACAAAGCTGTTAAATAACCTGATTTGACTCGCTTTTTATTTTTATGGGTGTAATTGAGTTACTATTAGGACTCATTTATTTTAATTACAGCTTTTAGTAGGCTTCATGAAGCTACTGAGACAAGCTGCTAAGTGGCTGGGTTTAACAAGGAAATAACTGCATTAGAGCATGCCTGACATACAAAAGCAGTTTTAAACCACATACAGAACTATTGCTCAAAGTCTAGTCACCTGCGTGTGATATCCAGCAAGAATTATACTGTGCACCTCTGGTTGTGGTGCCCAGTGAGAGGGACATTGAAATACTGAAGCTTAAATGTTAATGTGGCACTTTCTCACACTTATGCTCTTCAAGTCTCTTTCAGAAAGTTCCTCTAGTCGTTACCAACTTGGGTATGGCAGAGCAGCAAGGTTACAGAACAGTGTCTGGTTCCTGTGCATCTTCTCGCTTTGTGAGAGCAGTAAGACAACACAGGTACAATGTAAACCTTACATACTGGTATATGAAGCTTTCCAGTAAGGTTAGCATAGCTGCTTTCTTCAAATTAAGATTTTTTTCTTTTTAAGTACTCAAAGTAAAGTAGTGGTACAGCTACACTCTGCTCACTTCTTGACTTGCCCCTATAGTTTTTTTGCCCTTCACAAAGCACTTCAGAATTAGTTCATCCAAGTATTGGCAGTGAGAACAGTCAAAATAGGCACCTAGCACTGCACCAGCCTACATAAGGTAATCACAGCTGGAAACAAAACTTAAGTCTTGGTGACAAGAGATACACAATGCTATTGCTAGAATTAAAAAATAGTCCAGAACAGTAGCCTAACAAGAGCAATTCATATAGATTTCTTACTTCAAACTAAAGGTCCAGGTCATTTTTTTTTCCCCCTTACAATTTTATGCATCAGCCAGTAGTCAGTACCATCTTCACTAAAGGGGTCTCTTGAAGTTACATAAAATAAGCTTTAGAAGATCTGACTTAAGAATAGCTAATCCTAAAACAAAGCAGTGAAAACCTAGAATGCTTCTTTATTTCATGAAGTTCCTTTCAAATGAGCATCGCTATCCACCGGAATCAATTTTCAGTTAGACCATTTAGTTTTTCCCCACAGGTCAGAATTCTTTTATGAAGATGGATCCTTACAGGAGGTTCACAAGATAAATGAGATGTATGCCACCTTGCAGGAGGAGCTGAAGGTCAGTTGAGTATACCCACAGCATAGATATTTTCAGCAGTACCAAACAGTCAAGCAAAGCATTTAGAATCCTGCAGCAAGTTGGAGGTACAGTGCAAGATCAGAAAGTTCTTTGCTCTACATAACAGCTGCAAATACAAGTTTATCTTTAAACTTTAAAGATCAATCCAAGCATACTGAGAAATTCTTTAAAGAGGATTATTTCTGGAAATTATCATCTCTAGCTCTTTTGGGCAGGTGAGGACAAGTAAAAGACATTGAACCTCACTCAATACAAGGCTGAAGTTCTCATCTCCAAAAACCAACCTCATTACTTCAGCTTTCTAATACTGTTACCAATATCAGAAAGTCAGTAGCTTTACAGGCTTTGCCAAAACTAAAATCTACTTCTGTTAATGCAGCTGATCTCAAGTGATATTTTTCTTTCCAGAAAATATGCTCTGATGTAGAAGTCAGTGAACGATCTGTAGAGAAACTCCTAACAGAGGTGAGCCACTTAAAAGAAGAAATCAACAGAAAAAAGCAACACAAGATCTCTTCAGGTAAGTTATGTCCAATGGTAGCACTGGTAAGACAGCAAAGTTATTTCACTGTTGGAAAAAGAACACTTGTGAACTTGAGGAACCCAGAGCAGTATTGGTGGAAGTACACAAGAGGGTCTGTAACCATTGTTTTTCAGGAGGGAACAAAGATCACCTAGAAGAACCAAAGGAGAATGTTTTGCTTTGTCAGGCACTGAAAACATTTTTCCCCAATTCTGGACTTCAGACATGTATTATTTCCTTCGAAGGAAGGATCTCTAAGAACTGTTGTAAGATTGACCATAATA
Organism: Tympanuchus pallidicinctus; assembly: GCF_026119805.1. NCBI lineage: Eukaryota > Metazoa > Chordata > Aves > Galliformes > Phasianidae > Tympanuchus > Tympanuchus pallidicinctus. The sequence continues at coordinate 43,672,530 of NW_026294721.1, forward strand.
TTAACATCATGGACAAATTGACTCTCATGGTAGAGGAAGGGGACTTCACTGAAGCTGAAACAAAACCAGTAAACAAGCGTAAAGTCAAAGACACCACAACAGGACCAAAATCATTTAAGAAATTAAGATCGCAGCAACTTGACCAAGAATTACACCAAGATGAAGACAACAGCAACCAAGAAACAAAGCTTGCACTGAGTAGCACTGAAACAGACGAGGAAGCATTGGAAAATCCCAAAGATACAAATGAATATTCATACTCCCCCACTTTCTGATCACTTAATGATTTGCCCAGATGTATTTGTACAAAAAGCAATTGCCAGCGTATTAAAGTGACATAAATTACTGCACTAGAGGGATGGAAAGAGCTTACTGAGTTTTTGTAAAGTTACAAGGATGTATTTTTAAATACTCAAATCCTGTTTGGCCCAAGTCAAGCAGAGTCTAAATGACATTCCTTAATTTTGCCTTGCAGAGTCAAGTCTGTATACTCTATCTCAGGGTTTTAAAACTATGCTAGCATTCCAATAATCTCACTTGATGCCTCAGTGATAGAACTTCAAGCTCCTACTGAAGATTTCAGGACCACTCCAACAATGAGCATCTCCTCAGCAGATGTGCAGAACATCAAATCGGATGTGTCTTAGAAATAGCTGTTTATATATAACAAAGTTCTTAATATTTTTACTTATCCTTAGCTATCTGGTACTTAATTGTCTCTTTCTGAAATGGAAGGGAAAAGTGATCTTCAGCAAGACCTCTGGATAAGTTTAGTGGTCTGTATGTCTAGGGGGAAGAACATTAACAATAAATCAGTTCACTCCTTACACTCCCCAAGGGTAAACAGTCTAGAATGATAATCCTCTCAACTCAGTATCTACCCTAAGGGATGCACTCGTATTCTCAGAGAATAACACATGTTGGTCCATAGGGTGGCAGCAAGTTGGTCAGTGACATCTCATTGACCTGCACACCTGCAATTTGGCAGAGAGGGTACCCATTCTACCTCAGAGCTCTTTGGGTTTTTAGCCTCTTCACAGCAGAATTTTGGCTGCCAGGGCAGCAGCTGGTTGTCAAGGGCCACTTGTGTGGTTTAGAGCTTCCTTCAGGGGGTACTTAAGTTTTGTTCATCAGGGCAACAGCACATCCATAGCACACCCCCCTCCCATTGGTAATCAGCAGTTGAACACACAGCTGTCACACAGTGGACTGCTAGGTATGCACACTGACTGCATGGTGGTCCTCTCCTCAGTGAGGATCCCCACAAATCAGATTGAATGCCCAGGAAGAGCAACAGCTGAAAAAGATTTCTCCTGATCACCCACCAGTATTTCTCTTATCACTGTGATCATGGTAACCATGAAAGCTTACTCAACAGGTTACATCTCAGATAAATGCCACTGAACAAGCTTTGAGCCAAAAAACCATTCCAGCTAATCATACCAGTAGAGAATATTAAGCGTGATTTTGTTTTATTTTTATTTCTTTACAGTATGTTATTCTCAATACTTAACATTACAAATCTTGGGGTCTGTAAGAAATGATGGGTTCTTAAACATAACTGGCATAAATCCTGTAAGAAAATAAAATGGAGGGTCTTTTTAAATAAAGGATGAGTGTGACTCACCAAATACTATGAAGTATAACAATACTTACCAAGTATATGAGCTCTTTTTATGGCTTTTGAAATTTCTTTCTGCTTCTTATCACACAAGCCTAAACAAATAAGTTATTTTTAGCTTCCTGGTTTCAATTGTAATTCACTGATCAGTTTAAGGAGGAAGTCTTATTAATGACAAATTGTTCTGGCTTTGTCAAAGCCTTCTTACAAAAAGGCATGCACACTTACATACCTTTTTATGGTTAAGATTAAGTGATTACTTAAAAGATATTTTCATTTCTTGATGAAGGCTACTAATTAACATGAACACTTCGAGATGTGCACAACCAGTAATATCCAGTTCTGTAAACATATCTGTTTAAAGTGAACTAGACTGTAGAATACACCAACATTAAACACTAAGTAGCATTCCACATACCTGTTATATGCCTGCCATAAATGCGGCCAGAGTATGGAGAAACAAACTGGGACAGAAGCTATTAGAAAGCAAAGACAAGAGTGTAAGGGTTGCTTTGTAAAAGCAGCTTTAACTTCTTCATATTTTGACTAGTTTCTTACAGAACTTTCCACATACCCTATCATTTAAGCCACACTACAGTAGAACTAGAACTGAACATTTTATTTAATAGGCCTACAGATTTGAAGTAACTGGTTACATTACTAGATTTATCAGTAAACACTGATACTACTTCAGTTTTTAGATCCTCTAAACATTGGTATTAATCATTCACTTCAGACTTCTGTTCCCAAGCCGTTACATGCTTTATATAAACTTACATTTTCAAGGCACTCACCTGCACATTCTTGTAGTCCACATTTATTCCACATAAGATACATTTTTTAGGAGGCTCTTTATACGGATTCTCCATTTCTATAGGCTGTAATTAGACAACAGCTAAAATGTTTTGTAAGTTTGCAAGAAAATAGTCACCTTGCGCTTGATTTCACATAGATCTTCAGGAAAAAGAATGCCTTCAAACCAAAAGGAGCCCCTTCCTTACAAAGGCAGGTTAAGGAAGTTAGGCTTCTTTAGCATGGAGAAGGTTCTAGGGAGACTCACTACAGCCTTCCAGCACTTGATAGTTGCATACAAACAAGGAGACTGATTTTTTATATGAGCTGAGAGAAGTAGGACAAGTAAAGTGATGTAAAACTAAAGTAGGGGAGATTTAGATTAGCTATAATACAGAAGCTCTTTACTCAAGAGAGCAGTAGGGCCCTGGCACAGGGCCATGATGTCTTATCTCTGGAGGTAGTCAGGACCAGATCAGATGGGATCCTAGGTAGCCTAAGCTGGTGGGGAGTAACCCTGCCCACGGCAAAGGGTTGGGGCTGGGTAGGCTGTGAGGCCCCTTCCAATTGAAACTATTCTGCAGTTCAGAAAAAAAAAAAAAAAAAACAAACCAGTATTTCTTTAAGGTGTGAGCTATTGAAACAGCATGGAAGAGTTACGTTCATGGTAGTAGGCTATACCTTATATAGGCACTCATTAACACTTAGTAGCTGATTTCAGGAACAGTGAGAAGCGATAAACACAGTAACCTATACAGCAACGTAGCTCTCAATCACGAGAGCAGCAGGCACAGCACAAGATGCTATCTTCGTTTTCATTTTTGTTGTTTGACCAGCTCACCCACTGACACTGGACTCCACGTACAGCTGCCAGGAAGCGGCCATGGCACACCTGGCAGTCAGGTGAGGAACCCTTACCAAGTCAGACCCGACCGCCGCTTGCTGGTGCTGAAGACGACAAGGCCTCTCCCGCATCAAGGCTGCGCAACAAAGAGACAACAGCATCAGCGGCAGCTCGATAGGGCAGCCTAAAGACACCGCAGAGACGCACGGCAAAGGGCAACGCGCAGCCCGCTCACCAGGCACCCATCCGCAGCACAGCCTGCCGCCCCGCACCGCCAGCGCCGCCATCTTCACCTCTCCCACCTCCCTCTGCGCGCAACTTCCCCCGCGCCGCTCCGCCAAGCGGAAATACGATCCGCTGGCCAATGGGGCTGCGGCCTGCACTGGTGGGGGCAGGCGATTGGCTGCGCGTCTTACATGTGATACAGTTTGTTTTGCTCTTGTGCCGGAAGCGGCGGTTGGGGCTGGGTGCCTCGTGGCGTTGCCGGCCGTCATGTACGCAGCCCCGGTGCCGCTTTGACGCGTCCCGACTCCCTCCTCATGGCCGAGCCCGCTCTCGCCGTGCGGAGGAGGAGCCGCATCAGCTCCGCTCGCAAACGGAGCCACCCCCCTGCACGGCCCGGGGCCGCCTGCTCGCCGCTGGCTCGCAAGAGACACAGTGCTGGGGGTGAGGGGTCCCCGGCCGAGCCCCCGGTACGGAGGTGGTGGCTGGGACGGGGGAAGCGGGCCGGAGTGAGGCTGTGGTGGCGGGGAGCACTTGAGCAGGGGGTGTGTTCGAGATCAGAAACCTCAGAAAAAGCTGCTCGTTGACTCTGTGCCGCATTTCACTCATTTGCGAATATACCTTCCATTAAAAGTTGAACTGACAAAGTGAAAAGGCAGATTAATTGCTTGATAAATTGCAGAGCAGTTAAATGAATTACACTTTATGCTTCGGTTGCCGAGGTTTTTCCAGCTTGTTACTTTGCAGTGTTAATTCCCTTACTGTTCTGTTTTCACAGTGTAACAACGATAGTGAAGAGGATATGTTTGGCGACTATGACAGCTTCCATGAAAGTGATTCTTTATTGGCTCAAGTTCTTGATGCAGAGCACCAGCACCCCCAGGAAAAAGGTGTGGACATGAAAGCAGCCAGGGAGTTTGCACATGGGAATCTTCAGTCAGAAATGAACCAAAGCAAGCAATGTAATTTGCATGCTACAGAAGATAGTAGTATGCATCAAGTGGATGAACGTTACGGCTTCCAAATGAATGAAAATGATGCTGGAGACACCAATGAAGACCTCAGTGATTCTGTTTTCGATGAATTGCCTTCATCACAACTTTTGTATTTGGAGAAAATGGGTGAGCTTTCTTCTCATTCCCAAAAATCTGCAGGGAAATCCCAAAAATCTACAGAGAAGATGGATGAGTGGAAGAATTCCTCCTTGGACAAAATCCGGAGTCCATCATCGCCATGTCCTGACTCTGGACACAAGAACAGAAGCACAAAACCTTCCACAGGCTCTAGGTCTGATTCATGTAAAAGCGTGAGTCTTAAAGATCATCTGAAAAATGCTATGACTGGAAATGCCAAAGCCCAGACTCCAGTGGTCTCAAAGACCAAGCAGCTTAAAGAAGCTATTTTATCTGAAGAGATTTCTGTTGCTAGGGAAACTATTGAATCATCGTCTTTTGATATAGGCCCGTTTTATGGATTACCCAGTAAAGTTAAACATCTCCTCAGGCAATTTCGGGGCATTGAAACACTTTATGGTAATAGAACTTATGGGTTCTTCAAAGCAAACAATTGTAGTATAAGTATTTTCTGTTTAATCCATTATGGTATAAAGTTACTTGTTTATGGTTGAATTACTGTCCATTACGCAAATTAAATATTGAAATTAAAATATTTTCAAATCTAAAAGTAGGATAATGTAATACTACTTGTTGCATTTAAGGGAAAAGCCTAAGTCGTGTTGGATCTCCAGAGGAGGAAGCATAAGAAAGTTAAGGTAATAATAATAAGCTATATCAGAAGAGAATTGTTTTTCAGCAGTGTGGAGGAGGAGGATGTGGCTTACAGGAATACTTTCTTCTGTGAGATCTGAGAAAATGGTAAGACTTGTAGCACTTAACTGAAGAAAACTCTTGAATGCTGAATTGATGAGTTTTATACAGCATAGGCAAAGAGTCTTGTGGGGGACGAGCATATCCTTAAAAGGATTGGCAATAATTCTTTTTTAATTTTGCAGAATGGCAGCATGATTGCTTAACATTAAAATCTCTACAGCAGAGGAAGAATTTGATTTACTCGTTACCAACCAGTGGTGGAAAAACACTTGTTGCTGAAATTTTAATTCTCCAAGAATTACTCTGCAGGCAGAAGGATGTTCTGATGATCCTGCCCTATGTTGCCATTGTCCAAGAAAAGGTCTGGAAAGTTCCTGGTATTGTGCATCTTCTGCAATGTGCCTTGTTACATGACTGGGTTTAGCAGTAGCATTAGGTAACTGTGTTTTTCATAAAAACATTTTGGGAAATGAGTTGCTTTGCCTTTCAGCGCTGCTCTAAGATTCAATTTTATTCTAGTAAAATATTGTGGTTATCACTTCAATATGCTGAGTTATAAGAAATTCTTGAAATGACAGCCTTCTGCAGCGTCACCCGTATTTTTGTTCTTATATCAGTGCCTTTTGCTGTCATCCCTTCTGGCAAAGTACCAATGTAATAAAAACATATGCTACTCTGACTAAATCCAAATAAAGTTAGAGAACAGTTTGATAAAGTTTGTGAATGCTTTTGCTTTTCAACTGGGGAACGTATTCATTATGCAATTGATTTAGATACGGGTAGGTTACATGCGTGATTGAGTAATTGAGACAGGTCTGAAATTCAGAATGAGCACAAGTTTGTTTTCCAGCTGACATTGCTTTTTTTTTTTTTTTTTTTTTTTAACAGGTTTGGGGTTTATCAAGCTTTGGGATAGAATTAGGTTTCCTGGTTGAAGAATACGCAGGAAGTAAGGGAAGATTTCCACCCATCAAGAGAAGAATAAAAAAGTCACTTTATATCGCTACCATAGAAAAAGGACATGCTCTTGTGAATTCTTTAATTGAAACAGATAGAATCAGTGACCTCGGTTTAGTTGTAGTAGATGAGGTAGGTCACCAGATTTTCCCATAAATAGCTTTAGTTTATTTCATTGGTTTAGTTTCCAAGGCTTACCATGTCACAAGTAGTATAACTTCATTACTTCATTGGTACTTTGGGATCAGGAAACTGATCTGTAACCAATGCCTGTTATGATTAATGTTATTTTTATTCATCAACTGAAGTATTCTTTGTCACAGAGACTGCGTTAACAGATCTATTGTGTTAGTGGTTAATTGTAAATTAACTGTTTCTTAGCTTGGCTCTACAAAGTAACAAAAATTAAAAAGTGATACTGAGTTGCATAGAACATGTTTTTGCATATGCATGTTGCGTGCCTGAATTTGGTATCCTGGCATCTGAATGCTGGTATACTGCAGGGAAAATGAAGTCACATTTCACTGAGAATTACCTGTTACTCTGCTTTTTAATAATGTGACTGAGTTGTACTGCTAAAGGTTCACTGTGGGATTGAATCACATGTGTAATATGTGAAATCACATGTTCAACTCCTGGAATGCTCCAGGCTGGCCTTAGTTAAACACAACTTCTCTAAATGTGAAGAGGCTTAATAAATAAGTTGGGCTTTTTCTGGTAGCACCTGCCTGCTAAGGAAAGATTTGTTTAGGATCCCTAACAAGTGTTTCTTAAAAATAAGTTGAACAGGGTAAGTTTAGGTTGCTTCATCTCCATGCTAATTCTGTACTTGCAAGAGATCCTATTTCCATGACACTTGTGATCTAATTAAATGCAATGCAAATTTTAGCTGCTTGTACTCTTAGATCTTTTGTCCTGCAGTTCTTAAATACATATTAATTAAGTCAATACTTAGAGAAGAAGCTTAGCACGTCAGTTTACCAAGTAGATCTCTAGACAGAGTCTTGACAGACACTCAACTCAGAATTACTTAGAAATAAACGGTTGTATTTCTGGGAACATTTGTAACCCAGTAGTAACTCTTGGTTGCTTTCTCTTCTGGTCTGCAGTTGCATATGATTGGTGAGGGAAGTCGTGGAGCAACACTAGAAATGACTCTTGCAAAAATACTTCATGCTAGTAGTAAGTCAGTCTCTAAATTATCGTTCTATGATCTCCTGTAGAGAGAGATCACCTTTTTGCTTTCTAGATCTGTGCTGCCTTGGCTGCTTTTGGAAAATGTGTTGATTGCTTGGGTTGTTTAACCTCATAAGGATGGGCTGAGTGTTCTTGAAGATTTCTTGATATTTTTCTGAGCAATTCTGTGCATTGTCAAACATCTTTCATTTCTTCATAGGAGCCCCTTAGCCACTGCAATTAAACATCTCCACAGAGAAGACTTCCTTTCTTATGTTTACATCTCAGGCAATATTTCTTAGCTACATCCCCATGAAAACTGCTGATTTGGCACTTAAAAGTAAATGCTAATAATGGATAAGCAGGCCTTTGAGTTAAGTATTGAGCAAAGCATTTAAAATGGTGACCGTGGAAATAAATTCTGTAAAACTTGTTTTTACAGCAAACACACACATTGTTGGAATGAGTGCAACTTTAAATAATGTTGAAGACCTGCAGAAGTTCCTGCAAGCAGAGTACTATACTAAAAATTTCAGACCGGTATGTACACAAAATATTGTAAAACAGTCAATATTGCTGCTGGCTTTAAAATTATAGCAGCCCTGTTCAGACTTTTAACATGGGCCACGTGTTTACTTTCACAATGTTTTAAAAATCAAAGCAGTATGCATGGTAAGACTTGTAATGGTACTAACAAACTTCTTTCATGATTTGCCACACAGTGTATTGTGTACGTACATATACTTACATATATGAAATAGTGATAAATCATTATTGTTTATGTAATGCATGTGGAATCTGAGCTGGTGGTCTTCAATCATGAGAACTGTTTATGAACAGTGATGCATATTCTTAGCTAATTAGGCACTTATTTTGCCAGAGCAGATAATTAGATCTGTTTTTAAAGACTGCATGCATGTATTTAAGGGAAGCATGATGGTTACTAAAAAAACAGCTACATATTATTAATGGCTTCATCTTGGTAATTTGACTATTATTTCTGTTTCTGGCTTAAATCAATCTAGGTAGAGTTAAAGGAATACATAAAGATAAGAGATACAATTTATGAAGTTGACAGCAAAGCAGAAAATGGCTTTACTTTTTCACGTCTCCTTAATTTTAAGGTAAGATGTAAGTTTCTTTGAACTATGATTATTAAACATCATTATTTGTTGATGTCTGCAGTGCTTTCACAGAAGAAATAACATAGTTGACTTGTAATGCATATAACAAAGACAATAGCAAACTTAAGAAGAGGAAAAAGGTCCTTTAAATATCAGATATTTAACTCTATTTTAACATTTGTACTGCTCTTAGTAGAAAGTGGGGTTGGTCTGTTTTCTTTTCAGTATTCTCCCATGGGTAGTAAAGGGCTTGAAAATTCCATAGAACTAACTGCTGCAAGTCTTTGGGTAGATTTTCTCAGCTGTTTATCACTTTTAAGTAACAGAACATACGTTCTCACTTTTAAATAACAGAACATATGTTCATTGTTATAAGCTTATTACAGTCTTATTTGGATTCACTTCAATGTTAAGATTGGTGGCAGTACACCGTCATCCACTTGCACAAGCAGCATTGCTACTGTAACACTACAGGTAAAGATATTAAGGAGGAGGAAGAAGAGTGTTGATTTTTATATGGATATTCTGAGCTGAATCTTTTGGTAAACTGTAAAGTGCTTGGTTGGGAGAAGTTCATCCTACAAATTCTTGTTTAAGTCACCTTAAAACAAATGGAGAATGCCCTAGGGAAGGCAGAGAACATGTACTGAGTACTTGCTGAGTTTAAGAATTAAATTATATGTTTGAAAAATAATGTTTGTCAATCTGTTGATAGTATTCCAGTAGCCTGGAGAAAGCAGATCCCGACCACATCGTTGCACTGGTTACTGAAGTTATTCCAAAATATTCCTGCCTAATCTTTTGTCCCACTAAAAAGAACTGTGAAAACGTGGCTACAATGGTTTGCAAGTATCTGAACAAGTATGTTTTACCTCATGTTTTTTTTATTATATATGAAATTATTGGCTAGAACTCGGGGTTTATCTTAACTAGTTTGGAAGTGGCTTTTTCTGGGTGATGAGGTGTACTTTGAATATACAGAATTACATGAAGCTATTAACTGGATGTATTATAGAAAATTAGAATCATAGAATCATAGAATCACCAAGGTTGGAAAAGACCTAAAAGATCATCCAGTCCAACCGTTCACCTATTCCCAATAGCTCCTACTAAACCATGTCCCTCAATACAACATCCAGTCTTTCCTTGAACACCCCCAGGGTCGGTGACTCCACCACCTCCCTGGGCAGTCCGTTCCAGTGCCTGACCACCCTTTCTGAAAAGTAATACTTCCTCATGTCCAGCCTGAATCTCCCCTGCCGTAGCTTGAAGCCATTCCCCCTGGTCCTATCACTAATGACACGAGAGAAGAGGCCGACCCCCAGCTCACTACAGCCTCCCTTCAGGAAGTTATAGAGAGCAATGAGGTCTCCCCTGAGCCTCCTCTTCTCCAGGCTGAACATTCCCAGCTCCTTCAGCCTCTCCTCATAAGCCCTGTGTTCCAGACCCCTCACCAGCTTTGTCGCCCTCCTTTGAGGGCTTATTAGTAAACTGTTTTACAAGCTTTTTTCAGCAGATTTTACAAATAGAGGACAAATAAATTTAAAAAACATAGTAAGAGAAGGGTATACAAAAAAAAAAAAAAAAAAAAGAAAAACCACTTAATCTTATTGGCACTTATTTCCACAAGCTACTTAAGGCATTTTCTCTATAGCCCTGTATTTGGTCATGTATGTCATTAGTTGACTATGGAAGTACCAAGTATTCTCTCCTTAGAGGATGTAAACACTAAACTAGGCTTCACATATAAAAGAAGTTGAGATTTGTTTGACTGGATAAAAGTCTGATTTAATATAATTATAGTCTAGTTTAAATAGCATGTAGGAAGAAATTACATTGATTGTTCAAATTCCCAATCTCAGAACCAATTTTAGTGTCTATAAACTTTGCTATTAGCTGATATTGACCTTCTCTCTTGTCTTCAATGCGCCTGATACACACCTAATCAATATCTGATGCCTTCTGTACCCATGCTTCCAAACAAGAACAAAAAAAAAAAAAATAATCAGTTGTGGGTGACTTCAGTCTTTACCTGTGTATTACTGTTTTGAAGTTATCAGAAACAAATCCTTATCCAAATCTTTATCACATATTTAGTTACAGGAACAGATAATGGAGAGAAATGTAGAAGATGTCTGCCTTAATTTTTTAAAGTGATTATTAATTGATCAAAGTCTGAAGAAATGTTTTTTGTTCTCAAAGAGAATTCAGAGCTCACAGGGAGAAAGAGAAACAGGACCTAATTAAGAACCTAAAGGACATTGGAAATGGAAGCATCTGTCCTGTTCTGAGGCAAACAATTCCTTTTGGTGTTGCCTATCACCATAGTGGCCTGACAAATGATGAAAGAAAGAGTATAGAAGAAGCATATTCTAAGGGTGTCCTGTGTCTTCTTGCTTGCACAGCTACATTAGCTGCTGGTGTTAACCTGCCAGCAAGAAGGTAAGTTAACCAAAAATATTACATTGTTTCATTCTTGCATTGTAAATAATAATAAACCTTAAATGGAAATATCAGAACTCTAAATATCTTTCAGCTGTTACTTGGAAATTTCAGGAGGAAGTAATTTAACACAGTGAGCTTAGGACAGATGATAACTTTGCAGTTTTAATTCTAGGAAAAACATGTCAGTTACAAGTCTCTCAGAATGCACAGTTGAGGAACATTTTCCTGAACAGATGAAGGAATTTCTACTATATTGAGAAATTTCTTCAGTGTTCAGTAATAACGAGCAAGCGATGATGCTTTTTAAATGCTTTTACAAGAATGTTTAAATCCAAAAATTGTTTTATAAGGAGAAGATGTTTAAACATTTTACCAGAATAATGTGCTAGCACTCATTACACAGGTATTGATAGTACAGTTTGCCCCAGTCTTCAAGACCAGACTGTTTGCTTAGAATCCAGTTTTGTGTGTCTGTGTTTGAGTAACACATCTGAGGAGAGAGAACTTTATTTTCCTAACAGAGAAATGTGGTCTGTTTTTAGCATTACTGACTTAGTGTCAACATTGTTTGTGTTTGACTAATACAAAGGCTCTGCAGCAATTAAAATGGATTATGATTTAGACTTCAAGGTGTTAGATGTTTCCAAAAGTGTTCAACAAAACAAGTACAATGTTGCTTATCTAAGTTGCAAAGCATGAAGCATACCTAGAGAATGCATTTTTATGATATTGCAACTACAGTAATTTTAATATTAAGCACAACTTACCAATGATTTCTTTTTACAGGGTGATTTTAAGAGCCCCTTATGTTGCTAGTGAGTTCCTGAAGAAGAATCAATATAAACAAATGATTGGCAGAGCTGGTCGAGCTGGTATTGACAGTGCTGGTGAAAGTATTCTCATAGTGCAGGAAAAAGACAAACCTTTGGTAACTTTTATGAAGCTGTTGGTGATTTGAGTCATTGGATTAAGTTGGTGAGATAAAGAAGAGTAGATGAGGTCATTAGCCTGATCTCTGTAGAATTTGTTTGAGGTAACTGACTTACAAAATACCAGTTAATTGCTTTAGTCATACATGGATTGTTTTCAGGCATTAGCTATAAATGCTTGATGTTTACAGATACTTGTGATTCTGCTTAGAAACAAAGTGTCAGTACTTCAGAACAGCTTAAAACTATTCCCTAAATATTTTTCTGTACCAATATATTTCTTGGGACCTTTTAGGTTCGGGATTTAATAACCAGTCCTTTGGAGAATTGTTACAGCAATCTTCTGCCAGAGTTCACCAAGGGAATGCAGTACCTGTTGCTATCATTGGTTGGATTGAAGGTATTAGTTAAGTATTATGAGCAGTTAAAGTGTTTGGGGGATGCAAATATACTGTATTACTTGATTCTGTAGGAAAACCAGATATTTTTAACAGTTGAACTTAGCTAAGTTCAGCACAGCTTCCCTTCAAATAGGAAGTGAAAAACTGAATAATATTTTCCTCACTTAAAAAGCAATGACATAACATGATGCTTTTCTAGCGTGGACAAGACCAAAATTATGTCTACGTTCTCCAGTGTCTTAGTACTTCATTTTCTGATGCTAGATTCTACCAATAAAAACTAGCAACAGTCTAAACAAATGAACATAATAGAACAGCCAGGATAATAAAGAAATGGACATGCTGTCCCATCAGATCAGTGATCAGCTGTCTATTCTATTTGTCACTTAGCTCTCTATAAACAACTTAAATGATAGTCTGAGTAACTGTTTTGAATAGCATGCACTTTTTTGTGTGATGACATTTAAACATCTAATTGCTTCCAAATCTTATGCAGATTGCAGTTACCCAAGAGGAAGTGTACAGTTTTATGTGCCATACATTGCTGGGTGTCCAGCAGCAGCTGCTGTTGAAAGAGAAGAGCCTCTCAGAGATTGTTAGAGATGAACTAGAAAATCTAATAGAAAAGGGGCTCTTAAAAGGAAAAATAATGGAAAAGGATCAAAATTCCAAAAGTACACTAACAATCACACTGTTGGGTAAAGCTACATATAAAGGTAAGATTAATCTTATTCTTCAACAAGCCCTTTCATCTCAGCCTTACCTTCATTTAATGTGGCTTGCTTCTCTTTGAAAAGGCAATTAAAAAAAAGAAAGCTTGCCCAGTGCTAGTTTAGTTACTAAATAATGTGTTGGACTGAAATTAAGAACGAGTAAGCATTGTGTGACTGAACGTCACAGGTATGAATCTTAACAACATGAATCACAAGATGACTCAAAATAGAACTGTATTAAAATTAATGACTTAATTTGGTGTTTGTAATGAAAATTATTCACAATCTCTACAAGTAGGCTAAAAAATAATGTTACTCACAATGCCTATTAAGAGACTAATGGGGAAAGGAAGTAATATTACATGTGGTCCAAATCTAATGTAAAAAGTATACCAGTGTATGGTCAGTAAGTATACAGAGGTTAGGCTTGATAAGATGTAGGATCAATAAGTATAAGCCTAACATCAATAAGATGTCAGGCTTAGCAAGATTATCACAGTGGAAAGATATCAAAATAAATGAAAATGCTCACCAGTGTTGTAGGCTCACAGTAAACTCCTCAAGGAGCGACCTCCAGACACATCCTTCCTCAGTAGCAGTCAGTCCTTAAGAGGGGTCTAAGAGAGGTGGAGCCAGGCTGCATCCCCTCCTGGTAGCACAAGTGAATTGCCTTCACCTGTGCTCCTGCAGCTGACTCATTGCTTGTCTCAGGTGGTCAAGCAGAGGTTCAGGCCATGATCAAAAGTTCCCATACAACCAGAAAGTACAATTTTTTTTCATCTCATAGCATAAAGATGTAGGACAAGGAAAGCACTTGTATTTTACAGGCTGAAGCCATCTCTCAGTTTCATACAAGAGTTTCTTCAAAAGAAGATAATTCAAACGTTCCAGAAGCACACAAAATGCATGTGGAAACCAGTGCTCGCAGACTTTTTGCAGTTCCTTTTTGCCAATAATGATAGATAACAATGATTATTTGGGCTACGCTTTCCTCTTGGATTAAGATTGCACTACCAACAAACTTTCCTGGAAAAAATAAAATGATGACTTCATGTGAGAATCTGTTGCACTAAACTCTGTATGCCTACCTAAAATTGCTGTGCATTGTCTGCTTATTTTAGGCTCTATAGATGTGTCGTACTGTGATCTTCTTTACAAAGAACTGAGGAAAGGCTTGGAAGGGCTGGTTCTTGAGAGCAGTCTTCATCTTCTCTATTTAGCTACTCCATATGACATGGTTTCCAACTGCAGCCCAGATTGGATGATATACTTGAGGCAGGTGAGATCTGCATTTCAATGTTTGATTGGGGCATATACTAATGCTGCTTAGTGGATTGAGTGTGTTTATACATACAGAACATAACTAGTACAATAATGCTTTGATGAAAAGGTAAAGATGTTAATGTTTTCAATCATAGGGCAGAAGTGCTTTTCTTTACCTCAAGAACTTAATTTGTGTTGTGCACTGATATTTTGTCCTCTTACTGAGAAACAGCAGCACAACGGCACTAAAGTCTGTATAACCGGGTTTGTACTCAACAGTTTGACAGGTAAAGAAGCTGCAGATCTGACTGCAGAGAAGTCAGCCTAGTATTCAAATATTAGATACAGATATTTAAAAGCACAGTTTTCAGTAGCAGACTTCTGGTTTCAACAACATATTTCATAAGAAATAGTTGTCTGAATTTTGTATGAAATTATCCTGAAGAGTTGTTCTGCAAGCTCAAGCATGGAGTACAGGAAAAAAAAATTGTTTGTTGGTCATGGAGCTTCTTATTTTTGAAATATTTGCTGAAACTGAACCAGATCTGTTTTTTATATAACTCCATACTAGCATTAATCACTATCTGACAGGGAAGAACTTAAATTCCAGATGTGTTTAAGTAAATAACAAGACTTGGAAGAAAATACTAGAGCACGTAGAAAAGCTACTGGTAGTTTGTGGTTTTTAATTAATTCATCTTGAATTTTATATAGATAACTGTCATTACCAGACAAGGTGAGAAATGTGATGCTGTGTGCACCTTAATAATTAAGCTGTGTATGCATTTAAAAAAAAAACACACCCTTTCTACACATATACAGATGTATTCAGCTGCTAAACTTCTGGTGTATGTGGCTTTAAACCAGTTGAGTTAAAGGTGAAAAAGTATGTTAGTTTCTTATTTGTGGAGGAGCAGGGAAAGCAAAATTAGCTATTTGCCTGCAGGTGGTGTGTGTATTAAACAAATGTGATGTGAATTACTTTTTAGAGTTAAATATACATTGTCTAGAGCTATTATGATTTGTAACATTTAATTTCTAATTAATTGTAATGAAGAAATGATTTTGACTGTAATCAATCTTCCTTTAGTTCAACCAGCTGAGTTCAGCAGAGCAAAAAGTAGCAGATATGGTAGGAGTACCTGAGAGTTTTATTGCAAAAAAGGCTTCTGGTCAAGCCATCAGAAAGGTAGGCTGGAGATTTCTTACACCTAAGACAACAGTGTAGTCTTGTAATTCAACTGTTTAAAAATGCTGGATAACTTTCCTGAAAGTATTTAATTATTACTCTTCTTTTACTCATTAACTTTCTTATGTTTTTCATAATGTTTAATGTATTAGGGTCTAACATATTAGATTATATTAGAGATGTGAAGGAACAGGGACGTAAAGACTTAATCCTTGAAGAATGAGCAGAAAATTGTGAATTTCATAGGGGGTAGTGAGTTCTAACTTGTTTTATTCCTAGAATGTGGACACTGCTGTTGTGAACAGGCTGTACCTGTCATTTGTCCTGTATGCCCTACTGAAAGAGACCAACATATGGAGCGTCTCAGAGAAATTCAACATGTCCCGAGGTTACGTGCAGAATCTCCTTACATCTGCTGCCTCATTTGCTTCTTGTGTTCTGCATTTCTGTGAGGTAGTGTACTAAATATCTCCTAGTATCTTCTCTTGATTGGCTTTGCAAAACTTGAAGTCTTCTTCTGTTATGTTAAATTCAATGCATACATTGCATTTCACCTCTCCTGTGCGTAACTATACATTGTCAAGAAAAGAATGCCAGTACAAAGCATATTTCTTGTGTTAACAGTAAGCTTGATGGACAGAGAATACAAGAATACCTACTTTAGAGGTCACTGATCAGTATCATTAAGTGCAGTTGATGGAAAATTATGAGCTTACCTTTGTGAGATGAGGCCTTCTGGTGATGGAATGTCACTGTGAGAAAAGAGCTGTCTTGGTTGTTTCTTAACCATTCCAGATTTAGTTGAGGAGCGCCAGATGCAACTCTGCAACAAGCTGTAAGAATAGCAAGAAGAGTTTTCCTACTGTCTTTTTTACTGCCTTTTACTTTGACTTCTAATTGTCCTTGTCTCTGCAGGAACTGGAGGAATTTTGGGTTTATAAAGCCCTGCTGACAGAACTTACCAAGCGCTTGACATACTGTGTTAAGACAGAGCTCATTCCACTGATGGAGGTAGCAGGGGTTCTAGAGGTAAGTAAACCTATCTTCAACAATTGGACAAAGGCAAACTTTTGTGCTAAGTGTTATTATCACTAAAGTATCTCTGGAAGACCAAGCTAGATTTTATTCCAAATCTGGCATCGTAGGAATACCTCGCAACAGTCTGTTATGTCAGGGACTGTTGGGGGAATGCGAGCTGGAGCCAGTCATATTCTCCTTCCAGTTGCTGCTGCAGCAATAGTGAAGGCACTGCATTTGCATACCAATTTAGAGCTTTGTGCTCAACTGTAAAACACAGCCCAGGTCAAGTTTATTTTGAGATTAAGTTAGAAGATTATCACAGAACTACGGGAAGTTAAACAGGGAACATAAGCTTCTAGTATCACTAATGGTGGTGCATGTATTTCAAATGAGAGATGTGACTAGTTTCTGAGGGCTCCTATTCAAGCATTAAGATACTGTGGGAACTGAGTGCAGGATTGTGAGTGAACCTCCTTTGAAAAGGATGTGTCTTTTCTATTCCAGCATACTGTAGAAATCACGTTGTCAGCAGATAGGTGGCAGTGAGTTTTTACACTGAAAAGTTAAAGCTATGGAGACTTACACCTTGATGCATTTTGTATGAAATGGCCTGAATTTGGTATAAAGGGAGAAGAAAGGTCTTCATTCCATGGCTTGTAGCCTTTAAGGGCAAGAAGAGTCTGAACAGCATGATTCTACTGAAGTTACAGATTGTTCTTGAAATACATTGCTCTCATCAAGGTGCTTTTAAACAATAATTAAAACCATTAAAATCATACCGACAGCTGGTACTTCTAGCAGATACTGACATCTTGAACAGGCACGATTTACATAGTTTTGTGTGTAGGAAACTGATAGAATCAATATTTGGCTTACCATAGTAGAAGAGAAAACGTCCTTAGAATTTTGAGTTGCTAAAGAGCAAACTATGATTTCTCTGTTAGTTATTAGCAAGGGCAGGATCTGAGCTATCAGTCATATTGTGCATACAGCTACAGAACAGTACAGAAGAGGTCTGCTGGCATTTAATGGTTTTTTTTTTTTGTGAATTATGACACTTCACATCACTAAGTACTCATGTGTTGTTTGTAAGCTTTTCTGTTGGATACTTGTACTATGTGTATACATGCCATCAGATTAGATTTCCTATTCCTTGGTGCCTTAACAATAGGAGAAAAAAAAGTGTGATTGACCAAATACATGATGGTAGTTGTATGATCAGTAAGCATACAGATGTTATATAGTATATAGAGAAGCTAAGCTGTTAAGATTATCACAATGGGAAAGACAATTAGAGATAAGTGAAAAGTACTCACCAGTATTGTAGACTCACAAGAAACTCCACAGAGAGCAACCTCCAGAAGAGATCCTTCCTCAGTGGCAGGCAGCCCTTAAATGGTGCCACCCCTTCCGGTCACACAGCTGAATTGCCTTCACCTGTGCTGTGGCAGCTGACTGAGTGCTTGCCTCAGGTGATCAGTCAGAGGTTCAGGCTGTGGTTCAGCAGTTCCCATACAGCAGTGTACCACTTTTCCATCTGATAGGAATTATTACTCAGGCAGTTAGAGCTTTGGCGTTACCAAATGCTTTAAAAACCAGCCTAGAAATGCATTTGACTTAAACTTTGTATACAAGTTCAATCACTGTAAGTTTTGCAAAAGAAACATCTCCAAAAAGACTGTATACAGTAATTACTGTTGGGCTGCATTGCATTCTTATACCACAACAGGACCAAGCCTCGTAAAGAGAAGCAGGCCACACGTACTCCCATGCTGATTTCAGCTGTCAAATTCCAGAGAATCTCTCCTGTCCTTGTGAGCTAACAGCCATGACTTGGTGTAAAACTAGAGGAAAAGATACAATTGAGTAAAGCAAAAAAAATATTAATAAGCTCTAAGCTGCAAAGTGCAGTCTTATCTGGAGTGCTATGGAAGCTCATGAGGTGGTATTAAAAGTTGCAGAAAAATAGGGGCAACACTTTTCAGGCACAACAAGCTCTCATTTCATTTATATCTTCTAAAGAAGATAAGGCAGTGATTTGTGTCAGTGACAGCAAATGCAGAAAACGTGACAAAAGAGAAATGAGGGTGGCAGACACAGTACTGTGCAGGTGCAGAGGAAGTAATGATGCCTGGTTTACTTAGAACTGTGTAAGGTTTTTCAGGTTTAAGTCAGTACCTCTGAATTGCTAGTGCCAGTTCGTATGAGGCTTGCTGTTCTTGGAAAGGTGAATCCAAGGGAACCTGGATCACTATTAAAAAAATATATATAAATGTCTGAGGTGGATTGAGGATTCTTATTGCCTCTTAAAATAACCTGACACAACTTCTGTCTTACAGGCACGAGCTAAACAGCTCTATAATGCAGGGTACAAAACTTTAGCACACTTAGCTAATGCAAACCCAGAAACTCTGGTGAAGACGATCGAGCATTTGTCACGACGTCAAGCCAAACAAATGGTTTCATCTGCAAAGGTAAGCAAGTATGTTAAAAGAAACTACTTGAGGAATTCAAAGTTTCAAAAATGAATATTTGAATAACATTAAAAGAAAGTGGAAGATTCAGTTTAGAAATAAAGGCATTTGTGAATATTTGCAGTGGCAACAGTAATCAGTATTAATCTAGTGAGTTCATTTTCTTAACCACATTATTTATCTAAGATGATTACAGTGGGGGTGAATTCAGCGACTACAGCCCATGATGCACTTAAATGATTGGCAAATAGAAACTACTTAAACCAATTCTTTTTCTGTGGGGGGGGTCGTAAAGAGTTCTCTTCATTAGAGAAACAAAGACCAGAAATGTTCTGGTAGCTTATCTGGAACAGTGAACAGTACAAGGTCTTGGCATAATACATAAGAAGATATTAGATCTTGGAGTGCTGCAGTCCTGTGAGCATTGTTTCAATTCATTTTTCAAGACCAGATACAAACCTGGAAAGGAACACTAATGTTTAATCCTAACAGTATCGCAAATGATTGTCTTAATTTTCTAATTGTTTGATTGCTATTACAGATGCTGCTGACTGAAAAAGCTGAAGCTTTACAAGAAGAAGTAGAGGAACTCCTAAAGGTGCCTACGGATATCCCATAAACCTACTGACCGGCTCAGTCATGAAAAAAATAATAATGAATTGAAGTATTTGGGCATGTCTTAGGTTTTAACTTTGTCCTATGTATACATGCTGTAAATATAATAAATATTTATTATCTTTTATATACATCATATTTGTGTGAATTTTGAATTGAAAGTATTTCTTGGAAACTTTTCTTTATTTGAAAATTTTGATAATGAATCTCTTCTGCACAGACCAGAATCAAAAGATGTGCTATTAAATAGCTCCCATCTTTATACGTAGCTCTAGGAATGCTTTGGGGGCTGGACTTAGGTGGTGGTGTGTACTTATGTACATAGAACTATGGCTCATAGCTGGCTTAAAAAGCACAGTAAAAAGTGACGTGGTAGCATCATAAGCATCCTTTAGGACACCCATGTGTGAGCAAACTACTTTGAAACTTCTGCTGATAGGAGTTCCTGTCTGCTGGGGAAAGCTAATGGAATGAGAAATAGAGTTGTAGGTCTAATGAAGAAATTCCAGAGTTGCATAAGGAATTGTAGATACTGCCTCTTCTAAGTACTATTTTTAACAGATTTGAACACCAAATGACTATTCTGTCTCTGTTAATGCCTGGGGAGAGAACTGTTAAGGATGATTCTGTAAAAGACTTTCAAATAGGGTTTAAATTTTATTGAAAGGTTTTGAATATTAAGGCAATATCAGAAGCCATATCAACTTCCGAGATTACAAAGGCAAATGATAGTTGTAGTAGTAAGGGTATTGAAAGCTATATAAAAGAGAGCAGTTCTAGCAAGAAGTTATGCTTCATAAAAGCAGCTTTAAAATGTCTTAAATATTCAGTCATGACACAGTTGAGCTCCTTTTTCAAACTGCTATGTAAAACATGATAACGTTAAAGCACTTCACATGAAGAGTTAACAAATATAGTTGGGTCTGCATTATAGAACACTGCTTCAAAAGGTGGTGGTGAATAAATGATGAGTAGTATTTTACTGCTGGTTTGCTTGTTTCATTAGAGAAACCTTGAGTAACAAGTAAATAATCTGTTAGCCTTCTTTTGATGAAAAAATGCCTAAAAAGTTTAATTCTCCTACTTTCCTAGTGGCTTTGGGATTTTGATAAATGGAATCGAATACTTGGAATATTAAACCAGGCCAAGAACTTCAACTGTAAGTTATTTCCAACACCTAGCCAGTTGCTTTAAAGGCTTATTGCTTTGCTCAGCTGTTACTCCCACTTGAAATGGTCTTACTTAGAACCTCATACTGAGGGATTTTGGAAACAAGCATAAAAACACGCCAACGTTTCTGAATTAATCCTCTACAAATAATACAATAAATCCTTACAGAAGGTAGCTAACCTGCTGGCCAAGCCTTGCAACCCTCTCTCACCTCATGTGATGTGTGACACACACATTCTGTGTGTGGCTTGCAGAAAGCTGTGTCCAGAAGGGGCTGGCAGGAGGCTTGCAGCCAGGTTCACTGCTGTGGTCTCTGTTCTGGAAAGGTGCTGCAGTGAGAGCTGACTCAGTGTCAGCTCTTGTTTCATCCTGTGACCGAAAGCTTCATTCATCGCTTCCATGGGCCTGGCATGGGGTGCAGGTTGCAATGAATACAAAGCACGTGAAGGTTTTGTTTAGGTTTATAGATAAATTATCTGGCTTCTGAAATCAAAGATTTGTGGTACACAGTATGAGGAGACATGAGGATGATGTGGGAGGCCTTTGAGAAGCACAGCCTGTGGTTTTAATTATTTAAGAGACCTAATTTTCAGTACATAGTCTACTTTTGCAACTGAGTTTTGTTTCAGTGAGGTTTCTTACATAGAAAGACTAATCTGACACCGCCAGTAATGTTGATCTGCACAAATGCGGTGATGCCACAAAAGACATTTGCCTTTTGTACTGTTTATTCTACCCTTCTGCATTTCCTTTGCCCACATAAAAGTCAACTGGTTCTTGCTCAGGAAGAGCTGGAGTGCTGCTGTTGGTGATAGCTCAGCACTTCCATGGTTGGGCTGCACACATTCCCAGAAAGCACTGTTACTGCTATGAACTCCTGCTGTGTGCCTGCCATTGGCACCACTGGCTCCAGCGCAGCAGGGATAGTGACAGTGAGACAGGGCCAGTGTGGATGGAGCATTAGCACTAAGAAAGGATTTTTAGGCATGTCCTGGCCCCTACACCCTCACTCTGGAGCTCCCAGTAAAGCACTTTGCTTGTACTTCGATGAGTGACAAATACTTCTGTATTCATCTCCCTTTCTGTGCAGGATTTTAAAACGTGCTTAATGCCATGTGGACAACACCCTAACAAGTAATGCTAATTGTTGTGTAACACCTGTAGTGTTACTTTGCAGCTGCAAGGGGCAGCAGGCTCCCCAAGGGCCAGCAAGCACCGGACCCATCGTTGCCACGATCCGCTCTCTGTGGATTGCATCCCAAATGTAGCATGGATCACCGGATCTACATCCCAGTCGCAGGGCTGGGTGGCTGCTGCGAAACCCACGGATGGATGCAGGACTTACTGCAACTCACCCCGCAAAGGGTAGATGCGTGCCATAGCCCAAAATTGGAAGCATCCTGCTGATCGTGATGCCAAGAGGAGTGTCGCTGATGCTTCCGCTCCGGCAGAACCGTGGGTGTGTTTACGAACGGCAGCGCTGATGCGATCTGGTTGGTCTCGCTCTGGCGGAGGGTGATTTCATATCAGGAAAACTGGGAGCGGGTGGCTGCGGGGCGGTGCTGGGGCTGCCCGCCCTCCAGGGGTGGTGCTGGGGCGGCGGAGCGGCCCGGAGGAGGAGGAAAATGAGAAGAAGAAGGAAGGATGCTGGTGCTGCTGCTGCTGCTGCTGCTGCTGGCTGTGCCGCCGAGGCAGACGGCAGAGCTGCAGCTGAGGCTGCGGGAACCCATTGGGGCGGTAAGCCCAGCCTTCCTCTCTCTTACACTGGACGCCAGCTTGGCCCGTGACCCGCGCTTTGTTGCCCTGCTCAGGTGAGCCCTGCAGCTGCTCCACTCCTGGGTGAGCGGGTGAGAGGATGCCTGGTGTGTGATGCTGGCAGTGGATGATGCTTCTGGCTGGGACAGAAGCAGGCTGAGCCTTGGTGCTGCTCTGTGGATGCTTAGTGAGACTCTGGATGCTGTGAGCCAGAGAAGTTCTGATGTGCGTGGAGGTGAACAAGTAGCTGCTAAAATCAAAGCCTTTTCTGATTGTGAGCAAATCCCAGCTCAGGGCTTCCAGGCGATGGGCTCCTGGACTCTTCTTTCAGCTCTATTTCTTTGTTTTCTTCTCTTTTAGATTCAGCTTTTTGTGGGTTTGTTTGTTTGTTTTTCCCAAAGTCATTTAATTTCTTTCCTTTTCACCCACCCAATCCCAAATTCTAGCCCTGCCCCATTGCTCTGAAACTGTAAGGCAGCATCAGCTTTATCTGAAGGCAGGCAGCTCTGGCTGCTGTGATGACATCAGGAAGTGCTTGGTGGCCTCGTATCTGCTGGGTGTCCCCACAGAGTGAGATAGGGCTGCTGCCATCCCAGATAGCACTGGAACTGCATCTGCTTTACTTTGAACACTCGTTCCACACACGCTCTGGTTTTGGTACAAAATCTATCCGTTTGGTGGTTGTCCATGGAAAAAGGGAGAAATGGTGTAAAGCCAGCTTGAAGCCCACACTTGGGTGGCTCAGATCCTCTGCTGCAAGGTGTCTCTGAATGCTGCTGATGCTTTGTTTCCATGTGGCAGATTACCCTGACATTTAATTTACCTTCCACAGACACCCCAAGCTGCACACTCTGGCCAGTGGGCTCTCCCCAGGCTTCCTGAGGTTTGGAGGCACTAGTACAGATTTCCTGATCTTCAATCCCAAACAAGATTCAACTTGGGAAGAGAAAGTCCTATCAGAACTTCAGGCCGAGAGTGGTAAGAGGGATTTGATCCTGTGCTGCGCAGAAATGGATGTCTAGTGCTCAGCCCCACACACACCTCTCCCATTTCTTTGTGATGAGTATGACCCTTTGTGTGTTGCCTGATATGGTGATGGCAGCTTGGTTTCTCCCACCCTTCTTCTGCCCTGCAGATGTGTGCAGATCATGGCCCAGCTCTGCTATGGTTCCAGAGCTGTTGCTCACTCAGTGGCCCCTCCAGGAGAAACTGCTCCTCGCTGAACATTCCTGGAAAAAGCACAAAAACACCACCATTACAAGTAAGTTTTTGATGGATTTTCCCAGTAGGGTTTATAACCAGCAGGTTGCAGTCCGCAGTTCCCAGCTCCATGCTGAGACATCAGGATGAAGCCATCTTCTGCTCCATGCAGGAAACACACTGGACATCCTCCACACATTTGCCAGCTGCTCAGGCTTCCGCCTGGTGTTTGGACTGAACGCACTGCTGCGCAGGGCCGGCCTGCAGTGGGACAGCTCCAACGCCAAGCAGCTGCTGGGCTACTGCGCACAGCGCAGCTACAACATCTCCTGGGAGCTGGGCAATGGTAAGCATTCCCACTTTGGCTGGGGATGAGCCCTGTGCACAGAGCGGTACTGATGGGCACCTCTTCCCCAGAGCCCAACAGCTTCAGGAAGAAGTCAGGCATCTACATCGATGGCTTCCAGTTGGGACGCGATTTCATCCACCTGCGGCAGCTCCTGAGCCAGCACCCCCTGTACCGACACGCTGAGCTGTATGGCCCCGACGTGGGGCAGCCCCGCAAGCACACCCAGCACCTGCTCAGAAGGTAGACAGGGTGTCCAGGGCCCGTGTGACACCATTGGGAGGGTAGCAATGATGTGATCTGGGAACCACGGCATGCAGGGACGTAGGGTGGATGCTGCAGCATGTCACCAGTACCTGCTATAACCCTTGTTTGACTGCAGCTTCCTGAAATCCGGAGGGAAGGCGATTGACTCTGTCACCTGGCACCAGTGAGTACCCTCAGCTGCTATCGCTGCTCTGCTTATTGGCTCTTATTTCTTTTTTAAGAAATGTCAATTCACATATGCTAGTGGAAAGGAAGAGGTGAAACAACTCTGTTGGCAGGTCCCAAATGCCTCTGTATTGTGCTTTGCTCTAAATAGCAGAGTATTCAAAGAAGACCCAAAATCTATTCCAGGAGTTGCATAGACATAGCAGCAGGGAATGCGGTGCGTGCAAGGTCATTTTGATTACAAAACATGTTTTATCAATAAAAAGAGAAGTGATGTGCAGAGAAGTGAGAGCACAGCAGCTCTCACTTGCAATGCAGGAGCTGCATTGTATCTCTCCCTCTTGCACGGAGAGCTGCGCAGCTTTTTGGCATATGCTATACTTTGGTGGGGAACAACAGTATCCTTGGTCCACCTGCAGAACATCTCCACCCACAACTGGGGCTTGCACCAAGTCCTCCAGCCACAGGAAGATATGTGACTGGGAAGGGATGTGGCTCAGCACAAACCAGATGGATGCAGCATGGTTGCAAAGACAAGCAGTGGCTCTGTCCATTAGAACAAATGCTCAGCAGCTTCCCAGCTGGTGCAGGGACATTTAGACTGAGCTTGAGTGAGAGCAGGTACCAATGTTGATATTTTTCCTTCATTTCAGCTGTTGTTGTTTGTTTTTTTTTTTCCATTTCCAGCTACTACGTGAATGGCCGAAGTGCAACAAGGGAGGATTTCCTGAGCCCTGATGTGCTGGATTCCTTTGCCACAGCCGTACGCAATGTCCTGGAGGTGCCTGCTCTTCTTTAATCCTCCCCATGTGGCTTTGCACAGAGACTGCTCTGCTGTGCAACAATTAATAAGCATCCTTCAAACTCAGCTGCTGCTGACAGTGTAAAAATCCTTAATTTTAGCAAAAGTAATAATAAGTGCAATGGGCATAGGTGGTTGCAGTAACTTCAGCAGACAAAGCTTGACCTATCTCCTATTTCCTTTCCCTCTCCACATAGATTGTGGAAGCAACAGTTCCCGGTAAGAAGGTATGGCTGGGTGAGACCAGCTCAGCGTATGGCGGGGGAGCCCCCCAGCTATCCAACACATATGTGGCCGGCTTCATGTGAGTGGCACTGGGAGCACAGGAGCTGCTCTCATGCTGAGCCCCAGTGTGACCTGTGGCCGGTTCCCGGCAGGTGGCTGGACAAGCTGGGGCTGGCAGCTCAACGTGGCATTGACGTGGTGATGAGGCAGGTCTTCTTTGGTGCTGGCAGCTATCACCTGGTGGACAGCAGCTTCAAGCCCTTGCCGGTGCGTAGATGACCTGCTGGGAAACACCATGTCACCAGGCTGCCAAAATCCCTGGGTATTTCACCCTGATGTCGTGCCCATAAATCGGGCATGGGGTTTTCCTGCATGGAGAGTAGTGCGTCCCCTATGGGTTCCCTGCCAGCTCCACAGTGCCCTGCAGAAGGAGCATAGCATTGCCAAAATCTAGGTGACATGAAAAGCTATGGGGACAGAAAGTGGAGTTGCTTCAAAAAAATGAGTGCTTGGTGGAGATGAATCCCATTCCCCCAGGACTATTGGCTGTCACTGCTATATAAGAAACTGGTGGGCACCCGGGTACTGGAGGCCAGCGTGGAGCAAGCGGATGCACGGCGCCTGCGGGTCTACCTGCACTGCACCAACCCCCAGCAGTAAGCAGCAATTGCCCACATGGTGGCAACACTACAGCCAGAGGAAAGAGGAAGTGTGTGGGTGTCTGTTGTTTCTACCAAACTCATTATCTCTCTCACACAGCCCCAGATACCGAGAAGGGGATGTAACACTGTTTGCCTTGAACCTCTATAACGTGACCCAGCGCTTGCAACTGCCTAAGCAGTTGTGGAGTAAGAGCGTGGATCAGTACCTGCTGCTGCCTCACGGCAAGGACAGCATCCTGTCCAGGTGAGCCCATACCTCTTCCTTTTGGAGCAAGGACTGAGCAGCGTGTAGGCAGACTCAGAAACCTTGCTCATTTGGGGGCTGTTTGTCGTGCTGCTCTGGGTGCCCTTGCTCACACCCAGAGCCAGAGATGATGCCTGCAGTATCCCATCATGCCTTGGCAGAGAGGTGCAGCTGAATGGCCGCCTACTGCGGATGGTGGACGATGAGACACTCCCCGCACTGCACGAGATGGCCCTTGCCCCTGGCAGTGTGCTCGGCCTGCCAGCCTTCTCTTACGGTTTCTACGTGATCAGGAACGCTAAGGCTATTGCTTGCATTTGAGCACGCACAGTAACAGGGCTCACCATGCGGTGCCACTTGTTTTTGCCAAGTAGGGAGATTGTGGTCACAGGCTAGAGAAAGCCAGGTCACCAGAAAGGCTTCGGCATCCTAAGAGCAATACTTGAGGGGCTTGCATTCCTTCTGGGGAAGCAGCCCATTTGGGACAAAATTGCCTCACAGCAGCTTTTTCCACCTGTATAAGGTGAGTTCCCACCAGTGCAGCTGGTTCTCTTGGAAGTATGCAACTCACACCACCAGCAGCGCCTTACAATGTTCAGAACACAGCAGGGAGAAAACTAACATGCATCGTACTTCCCTTCTTTGAGCTTTAAAATGATGCTACTGGCTTAGTGTGGTTTCAAGGCAGAGGAGTGGCTTGTAGTTCGCATGAAGGCTTTACAGCAGCAAGCAAGTTGATGTTCTTTGGAACTGTGATCAAAAAGGCACAATAAAATTTATATTTTAATGCAGAGTGTGAAAGGAGTGTTTGCCCATGCAGCGTATGTGCCTTGTGTGAAGGCTTATACACCAGGAGGTGATACATATCCAAAACACAGATAGGAAGCGCAAAGTTGTCAATATAAAGTTGTTAGTGTATTATTGTTATTACAATAATATAACAATATAAGCTAAAATTTAGACATAAAAGCTGAAGGTTGACTGGTAGTTTTAAACCTTTCTAAACAGATTTGTTTCGATGCTTGTGACTTCGATATTGGACTTTAAAAAAGTGATTTATATTAACTTTTGGCAATTTTCCTAGAAACTCTGCCCAGTTGGGGGTGGTTATTACCTGCAGGCAGCAGCGCTGGCTCTGCAGCCTCCACCATTGTGCTGGAGACTCACATCTGCACATTATGCCACACCTTGATCTCTGACCACAACCTGCATTCCTACATTCGTTTTCATTTCTGACACAGGAAATGGCATTGCTCACACTTGGTTTACTGTAGATCAGTTTATGGAAGGTGGAGTAATATCAGTCACATGAAAACAGGGAAAGGGGAATCTTCTGAGATTGGGGAACAATTTGGCAATTGTGAGAGGAAGATGGCAGTGGGACGTTAAAGACATTAGATGATTTATTTAACATCTGAAATCTTTCATTCCCTAGATATTGCTTATGAAGGGCTAGGGTACTTTACAAGGAATAGAAATCCACTGATAAAAAAAACTTTTCTAGCTTGTTTTCCCAAACTTCTTAAATGTAGCCTGCAGAAGCCCTGGAGTTTGCTCATTGCTTATTTCAGAGGATATGACCAGAAACCCTGTCATTGTAACAGCAAATGGAATAAAACTTAACAAGACAGTGAGCTGTGTCTGACAGTACAGGTCAGGATGCAGGATGGTTTCCTCCAGCATAGATAAACAGCAGTGAAGCTTTCCTGGAGGTTTCCTAGATCTGAATTAAGCCTGGGGTGACTGTTCTTGTCATGAAACATGACTAAAATGGAAAAAAAGAAATAAAAATTTCTGAGTTTTACTCAGCCAGAGCAGGGGTATCCCTTGCACATTGATTTACAGCTGTGGAGTGCCACTTATCAGAATGGTGACTGGAAACATGTGAAAGTCACTTCGTTATTACAATGGTTTTCTACTTCCTCCTGGCAGTCAGCAATTTGTGGAACTAAAACTGTTTCTCTTGGTTTTTATCCGTGCAACAGCTCACAGCGCTGAAGGAAGTATGATAGGGAAACTGTTTTCTAAGAACCCCTCAATGGTAGCTCAGGAAAGTTTTTATTGCCCACATCACACTCACCAGATTAACTTTTACAGCTCTATCCAAAGCTCACGTCCCCAGTTTATGCTTTATTTGCAATTAAGTAACAGAACCAAGGAGATGAGGCTGCAGATCTGGAAGCCTTTTGCAAAACTGTGAATGTTTCGTGTTTATGGTCTGGAAAACGAGACATACACTGCTGCGTGGGTACCTATGTCTTTGCATGCTAGTAACCTGAAGGAAATTGCATGCATTAAACACTTCGGGCAAATTCTGTAGCCAAAGCAGACGGGCTTGTAGTGAGATGCTGCACTATAGTAGTCGAGAGACTACAACGTGTTGTCACTTGGCTCCTTCAGGCGGAGCAACTGCTGCTCAGAGCCAGTGTCAGGGAAGGCCCCCACACAGTCAAGGGCTGCTGGCCGTCTCCTATTGATTGCCAGCTTTCGGTGTCACTCCTGTCACCGAAAAGAGCCAGTAACAGTTGCCAAAAGCCGGTAACACCTGCCAACCGTCCATACGCCACCCCTACTGTGGCGGCCCCGCGGCGGACAGACGGCACCGCGCATGCGGCGTGCCGTGCCACATCGCCCCGCCGGAAGACGCGGAAGCGCGTCTGGCGACGGAAAGATGGCGGCGCTATTGGCGAGATTCAGCCGGGCTTCCTACCGCTTCCACGCCGCGCGTCCTACCCTGGCCGCCACCGCCGCCCTGCCGCTCCGCTGCCCGGCCGCCCCCCCGGATCCTCCGCGGACCCTCAGTTTCTCGGCGGCCGAGCTGGTGCGGGCCGCACCGCGTCCGCTGCGGCCCTATCTACACTTGATGCGCCTGCATCAGCCCGCCGGTACGTGCGCTAGGCGGGGCTTGCGTCATGTGGTAGCCACAGCGACGCGGTGGCCAATGGAGGGCGGGGGCGCCGTCACCATGGCAACACGGCGGGCGTAGCGACGCGGGGGGCGCGGTATGCTAAGGATGCGGTAACCATGGCCACTCGCGTGGCATCCCCGGCGGTGGCGGGAAACGCTGTTGCCAGGGCGCTGAGACGTGCTGAGGCGTGAGCCTGCTCGGTGATGCTCTCTTTCTCTCCTTGCCCGTTCTGACTTCGTTCTGCCCGCAGGGACGTGGCTGCTGTACCTGCCGTGCACCTGGAGCATCGGGCTGGCGGCAGAGCCGGGCTGCCTACCTGACTGGCACATGCTGTCCCTGTTTGGCGCCGGGGCGGTCCTCATGCGTGGGGCTGGCTGCACCATCAATGACCTGTGGGACCGTGACTATGACAAACAGGTGGAGATTTTCCTCCCCCGTCCCTTTTTCCAGCATGCATGCAATTCATTTGTCTGTGTTTCTTCCTAGGGTCCTGGAAATAATTTTGTTTTGTATAATGCTACTGCATAGGACTGCAGCAATCTACTCAGAGGGTGGTGAGGCCCTGGCACTGCTGCCCAGAGAGGCTGTGGATGCTGCATCCTTGCAGGTGCTCGAGGCCTGGTTGGATGGGGCCCTTGGCAGCCTGAGCTGGTGGAGAACAAGCAGCCCACAGCAGGAGTTTGCATTGGGTGGGCTTTAAGGTTCCTTCCAACCCAACCATTCGACAAACCTCTGATTGTATGATTCCATCCTTTTAAAAATATATAAGTATTTATTTGATTATCGTTAATTTCCTCTAGAGAATGACTGCTGAGAGAATCATGCCCAAGTATGAACTTATCCTCTCTGCTATGATATGTTTCTTCCTCCCTTTTGTTCACTAGAGAGAAATTAACAAAAGGCAGTGCCAGGTGCTGACATGTACATGCATGGTGGAAGGGAGTATCCTGGTAAAACCTCACTATTGGTTTATTTTCTTCTCTGATCCTAGGTTTGCCCTGGGATTTTGAATATTGGCCACTGTGAGGTTTTCCTTCCAGCACTGTTCTATCTATCCTACTGGGGAAGTAATGACTCAATAAAGGTTTTGGGGCATCTTTGGCTGGTTTAGGGTTCAGAGATTATTAACAGCTCCATATGCCAAGAAGATTTCCCAGGGTGTGCAATCAGTATGCTGGACTTGATATCGTAATTCGTATATTTATGCATTAATTTGATGTGGTTAAATGTAAAGGCTCAAATGTTCCCATAGCAGGTCTTTCTTATATACTTCAAAAGGCAGCCTGCAGAACAAACGTGCTGCAGGCTGAGTCAGTAGCAGGATTGGTTTGTGCTGCTAGTCATGGTTTGAGATTTGGTTTTGATATTAGTGATTTTTTGATAGATGTGTATTTTATTTTTTTCTTTAAATGGATCATGTCATGTCCTAGTTTTGATGTGCAATAGTGTTGGTCACAGCAGTGTAAAGCATGTATTTAAACTGCAAAAACAGTATTTGAAGTTTTAGCAGAAGTTATTTAGGAATAGAGGAAAAACAAATTAAGGGGGCATATTTAAGTTCACATTGTTAAGGCATGTGCAAAACACATGATACCTATTTAGTATGCTGAAGGAAGTTGGCTTCAGAATATGTTGAGTTGTGTATTAACGTGATTCTTTCCATGTTTAGGTTGCAAGGACAGCAGGAAGACCCCTGTCAACTGGAGAAATCTCCACTTTTCAGTCCTTTGTTTTCCTTGGTGGACAGCTCAGCCTGGCTCTCTGTGTGCTCCTGTGTCTGAATTACTACAGGTGGCAGACAAGTTATCTTCTGTTGCTTAGTTTCCTTCTTTGTCCTTGTTAAGGATGCAAATTGTGAACAGCAAATGTGCTGGGGTCAGAGGGGTTGAAGTCATGGAAGTAGTTCAGTACTTGTAGTTCAGTAGTTCAGCACGTGCAATGTCTTGGGATCTTTAGACCAGCAAGCAATAAAGTTGCTTTGTACTTTTTACAGTATCATCCTGGGAGCAGCCTCCTTGTCTCTTGTGGTCACCTACCCTCTGATGAAGAGAATAACATATTGGCCCCAGTTAGTTCTGGGTGAGTTGGAAACGGTTTCAGTTCCCTCCTTCTGATCTAGCTTTTGGGGAGTTCCCCCAATTAGTTAGTAATTGAGCTTCAGCAATCTGGTTTTATGCAACTATGTGTTAAAATCAGATTACCTTGCAGACAACATTCTGCTGTTCCAGAAGCTTCTTAAGCAATTTATAACACATACAGGAGCTGTGTTCTGTCTCATTTTTTTATTCATGAACAGTCCTGTCTGTTGTAGTGTTGAGAGAGAGAATGAATGTTTTGCACTTGAGAAACAGCTCTACTTTAAGGGTTGTCTTTAAACCTTTCTTAAAAATACATTTGTTCAGTCTTCAGCCTCTACATCAAGTCCTGTACTGAAGATGATGACGCTTCCATTTCAGAGTGTGCCACTAACACATCTCCGTGTACCTTGGCCTCTTCACTCCAGCTGCCCTCAGCTTTATCAGCCAGAATTGCCTTTTTCAGCCTGGAAGTGCCATGCTTGGCTGCTGTGAACTCTTTTGTAGTCAATTTTACAGACACTGAAGTGCATTGATGTCAGTGCAGTGGAATAATTTTGAGCAAATGCTTCCTTCGGATAACAAAATCAAATTTAAACGGGGGGAGAGTATGTAGCTGTGCATATTTCTCCTTATATCTCCGTAGTATTTAATTTCAAATTATGTCTATTACTTAACCTGACTGAAGCTATGAGCTAGAAAATAGAGATACCAGTATTGTAGAAAAAGCTGCAGACACACCATATGCTTGAGCAAATGATAGTGAATTGTATATATGTAATTCAGACTGCTCCTGGCACCTTTTTAACTTTTTTTCCTTTGGTTCTCTTTAGGACTTACGTTTAACTGGGGAGCCCTCCTTGGCTGGTCTGCCATCCAGGGGTCCTGCGACTGGTCTGTGTGCCTGCCCTTATACTTTGCTGGAGTCATGTGGACCCTGGTCTACGACACCATATATGCTCACCAGGTAGAGCAGCAGTGATAAACTTTACAGCTGTGTGTGTGTTTGTTTGCTTAATATACAGCCTTGGTTTCAAGTCGTTATACTAACCTGCTGCGATTCTTCACCCTCAGATGACCACCAAAGGAAGCCCAGCCCTTGGACCTTTTATTGCTTTTTGCTAATGTTTTACATAGCAGATGAAAAGTGGGAAGTGTAAAGTGATTTTCATGCCCCCATGTCTGTACTGCGTAAATAAATGTGCAGCTGGTATTAGCTATTGGCTGCTACCCCAGCTCTAAGGACCTACCTTTTAATTGGAATTTTAATTTGGGGACCTACAAATTCACTTAAATAGGGTTCCTATTAACAACAGTTGGAGGCTTTACAAAGGCTCCCCATTTTACTTTTCTTATGAAGTGACAGTTAGATTATAGATGTTCTATTAATTGACCCTTTCATTCTAGGATAAGAGGGACGACATCATTATTGGTGTTAAGTCCACAGCATTGAAATTCAAGGAAGATACAAAACAGTGGCTCAGCGGCTTCAGCACAGCAATGGTCTCGGGTTTGTGTGTGGCAGGAATGAACTGTGACCAGACTTTCCCCTATTACTCAGCAGTGGCTGCTGTAGGTGCTCACCTAGCACATCAGGTTAGATGGATTCGTTTCTACTTTCTGTTCGTGGATGTTCTTGATAAGGAATCAGAGTGCTTTTCAACCTCTGGCAATTTATCAAGTACACAAAAAACAATCGTCTTGTAAATACCTGTGTAAAAATAATTTAAATCTTTTGACAAAAGCTTGCTTCTCATAAGTAACTTCTACAGACCTCTCTTTTGAAGTGACCTCCAGTGGTCCGTAGGCTGTAGAGCACTCATTTTCAATCTGTTTCTAATAATTTCTGCCTCACCTTAAGCTGTGATGTCTTCCTGCTTCTGATAGCAGCTGCAGTTAGATCTACCTCAGTATCATGTATCTACGGTTTTCTCCTCACTACCTTCAGTAGCAAATGTCAATACTATAATTTCTTGATATCTGACAGTTCTAATTCACTGTTGTTTTTATAGCAGAAAAATAGTATAGTAAAGTTCTTGTGCTTGCACAGGGTTACAAATTTTAATGTATAACAGGAAAAAAAAAGAAAATTGAACCTGCCCATGAAGGAGGCAGATAGGATCTTGTTATCCAAATGACTGCATTCTCCAGTCTTGTGGCAAGTTAGTCCTTAGGAAAAGTAATTGCTGGCCTTTGCAGGTGAGTGGTAGTAACATAGCAGTAATACTGTCAACAATCTGAGAGGGGAAGAATGGAATTAATATGAAACTTGCTGTTTTAGGGCCCATTATATGTAAGTGACTCTTTAGCAGGAAAGTTCATGCAGCTCATAGGTACTAAACATATTTGTGGGTTATAAAACTCCTGCAATACTGTGGTCTGTTACCTGTCAACAACTGCTTTCTGTAGGTATTGTGGAAATTCATGGAGGAAAGCATTCCACTTTTCACTGCAGAGTGGCCTCACATTGCTAGTTGTGGCACAAGTGAAAATTACCTTCCTGCAGAGTGGATTTTATTGGTGAAGGTGCAGGATGCAAGGGGCAAAGACAATAGCTAAGCCATACAAGCATGCCACAAAGTAGCTTTTCATCATAGAAAGGCCTGGGTTGAAAAGGACCACAATGATCATCGAATTTCACCCCCCTGCCATGGACAGGGTCGCCAACCAGCAGACCAGGCTGCTCAGACCCACATCCAGCCTGACCTTGAATGCCTCCAGGGATGGGGCATCCACAACCTCCTTGGGCAACCTGTTCCAGTGTGTCACCACCCCCTGAGTGAAAAACTTCTTCCTAATATCTAACCTAAACCTTCCCTGTCTCAGTTTAGAACCATTCCCCCTTGTCCTATCACTGTCCATCCTTGTAAACAGCCATTCCCCCTCCTGTTTATATGCTCTGTTCAAGTACTGAAAGGCCACAATGAGGTCTCCCTGGAGCCTTCTCTTTCCAAGCTAAACAAGCCCAGTTCCCTCAACCTTTCTTTGTAGGAGAGGTGCTCCAGCCCTCTGATCATCTTAGTAGCCCTCCTAAGGACTATTCTAGTATTAGTTCTGCCTAAATTTTCACGTTGTTCAAGACTTCCAAACGCTTGCCTAACAGAGTTTAGAGAGCCTAATAAGCCGTGTAAGGGATAGGTTTTCCTTAAGTTACTGAATTTGTGCCTGAGAGAGGAGTTTGGGTCACGCTGTTATCAAATTTCTGTGCTGCTGAAGAAGACTGAGATGTCTAATTTGCATTGTGTTTCTGAAGGTACATCTTACAGCTTGGCTGCTGTTGGGTTTCACTTAGCCTTCTTGTGTTTTCATTTCTCTGAGCTCAAGGTGCTGACAGGCTTTAAAGGTGTGAATAACATGGGATTCAGAGGTGCAGGCAGCATTTCAGATAGTTTGATGAGAACCTCATCTTTGCCCAAGTGCAGACAGCAGAGGAATGGGTTTGCTAGGGAGGCTTTTATTTCTTTCAGTTGGATGTGCTCTCTCATGACTTCTTGGGTAGTGCAGGGGTGAATTGCAGGACTTGAGGTTTTGGGAGGTGTCTCTATGGCATGCTTTCACTTTTGTTGTTTAAGCTTTACTCTCATCATTCTTCCTGAAAAACTTCTGTATCGAGTTTCATTTCTAGCTCTTGTTTTTCAATAACTTTGCTCTTGCTGCACTGTGTGGTTTTTTTCATCTCAAGCTGTGAACAGCTGCCAAGCTGCGCAAGTCTTGCTGCGAGCAGGTGTCCTAGTTCCTCTTTGCAAGGGGCACATAGGTAAAAAGTGAGAAGCAGCTAAGCATTAGCCAGTTGTAGCGTATGGTGTGGCTGGGCAGGACAGGCAGGACAGGAGCTCCACAGCTTTCCCTCTCCTACCTTGTTTCTACCATAGCACAGGGTGTGAGCAGGGAAACTGCTGTTTTCCTTCTTAAAGTTTCTGTTGAAGAATTAGCTTCCTTCCTGCTGAGGAAAATCTCCAAAGGCTTCTTTACCTGCTCAGACATTTTTACAGATTTTATTATCAAACTGCACACAGGTGTATCTAGACTGCTTGTACTGTGATTCATTGAGAGAGTCCAAGTAATCCCATCCTCTGCAAGCACAGAGCATTCCTGTTTCTTTTGGGGTTCAGGGTAGGTTTAGAACCTGAGAGGTTTTGAGTTTATGGATCTTCCTGTGACTGTGATATATCAAACCTTTGTATGTCAATATAATGCTAACAGTGGGATGTTTATACTGTGCTTTTGCAGATTTACACTTTGGATATAGATAAGCCTGAAGACTGTTGGAAGAAATTCGCTTCAAATCGTACTGTAGGAGTTCTGCTCTTCATAGGGATCATGCTTGGAAATCTCTGGAAAACGAAAAACTCCAAAACTGTAGAAGAGCCTTTAGAAAGCAGGTAGTTGAAATTATTATAGATATTGATGTTTTAATCTGGCTAAAATTAATATAAGATGCCATCATCTAAGATGGAGTGGAGCATTTTTAACTCCAGATTATTTCTGGTTCTATTTATTTATAGAAATCTGATGAACTTTTTTTTTCTAAAAACAAATAAAACCAACAAAACCAAGCACATGAAACCATCTTACAATGTAAGCTGTGACTACTCCTGAATGACTTCAACCTCCCTAGTAGTGAGGCTGTTCAGTTTGTCCTATGTAATACAAGGGAACTCCTGGCCTGCTCTCCAGACTATGAGCCCAGCAGTTTGTACAGAACAAGACTGATGTCTCAGTGGCAGAACATGGGAAAATGCAAAGCAATTCCAGTATGTAAATAAAATCTGTCTGCGTGTTTGGTGTTATGGTTTATTTCACAAGAATTTACATCCCAAGTTGGAGCTTGTTGTGTAAAGTATTTTAGAGTAATTTTTGTTCAGAACACTGCATACAGCCCTAGGCCTCTAGCACAAGAAGGATGCAGAGCTATTGGAGCAGGTCCAGAGAAGGGCTATGAAGATGCTCAGAGGGCTGGAGCACCTCTCCTACGAAGAAAGGTTGAGAGAATTGTGTTTGTTTAGCTTTAAAAGCTCTGGGGAGACTTCTTTGTGGTCTTCTCCAGTAATTGACAAGAAGTTTATAAGCTGGAAGGAAACAAAATTTTTTTACACAGTTCTATAATGACAGTAGAAGGGAGAATGGTCTTTAAACTAAAGGGGGGAAGATTTGGGTTAGATGTTAGCAAGAAATTATTTACTCAGAGGGTAGTGAGGCCCTTGCACTGCTGCCCAGGATGCCCCATCCCTGGAGGTGCTCAAGGTCAGGTTGGACAGGGCCCTGGGCAGCCTGAGCCAGTGAGAGCAACCAGCCCACAGCAGGAGGTTGGGGTGGGTAGGCTTTAAGGTTCCCTTCCAATCTAACCATTCTGTGATTCCATGTTTTGAATGTGGACTACCAACTTAACAATCAGCAGCTAACACCAGCCAAGTGTACGTAAGTAGTGGTTGGCGCTAAGCTACCCACTCGACTTGAGAATTGAATCTTATTTCCTCCTTTTAATTCCAGTTGTTTACCTTCTGCTTTCTTGTATTTCTACACTAGAGGAAGGAACTTATTTGTAGGAGGAGGCCCATGAAAAGTGAGAATAGCAACAGCAGGTTAAAACTGCAGGGCTCCAAACCGTTCCTAGGTTTCCACTGCTTTGTGGTTGGCTGGCTATGCAGTTGGCATGCTGGTTGCCCTTTTCTTTGTCTACCAGCGCCTGCACTGTGGGACTTGCTGTGGAGAGAGCAACAGACACACCTGTTCCAGGAACCTAAAATGCCAGAGCTGACCTCTGTTCACCTGCTGGTGGGTGGTGCACATGCACTTGTCTACCCTGGTATCTTAGTTTTAGCTGAGAAGGAATTGTTTTCTTCACTGTCTGGTATGATGCTATGTTTGGTTCTAGGAGAAAAGCAGTGTTGATAACACACTGATAATAGTTAATATGTAAATGTAGTAAATGTTAATAGTTGCTGCTAAGCAGTGCTGTATAGAGCCAAGGCCATTCACAGCAAAGAGCCCCGGGAGCTGGGAGGGAACAGAATTAGGACAGCTGACTTAAACTAGCTAAAGGGATATTCCATAGCATGTGACATTACATGGAAGGAGAGTTTTGAAAGAGGCAAGCGGGGCGCTGGTGAGCAACTGCTTTTGCATCACTCGTTAATGCATTCACATTACATACACCCACTCATAAGTATTATCCTTTTCCTTTATCTTAAGTAGTTTATCTCAACACACAAGTTCTACTTTGTTTTCCCCAGTTTTCTCCCCCATGTCACTGGGAAGGGATGAGCCAACAACTAAACCACACAGGTAAAGCCACCTGCTAGGTTAAACCACAACACCTGGTGACATCAAATACCTTCTGAACAAATCACAATGGGTTGTTTGGCCTGACTGCACCAAAAGTTGGAAGAAGTGAGAAGTTCAGGAACCAGAACTGTGTCAGCTGAGGGGAGTTTTCTTGATCCTTGATACAGGCTGGTTTAGCAATAGGGAGCAGTAGATTAGTTTAGCAAAAGGGAATTTATGTGTGCTAGTTGCAAAACTTTTAAGTTTAGCTTTTGCTAGGTATGGGAACAGTCTTGTTTTTCTGAACAATCCCCCTTCACTGAAGCCAGAATAGATTACTTTTGTCTTCTTCTACCTAAACCACCAGGTGCAAAGACTTTTTCTTGGGTTTCATTTAAATTGGTTTAAGTGGTAGTGCACTAAGATAGTGGCTCATTATGGCATAACAAGCAATGGGAATTCGCCAAATTGGGGAAAATAGCTGTGGGACAACCAAATGGTACTGTGATAAAGCTGAAAATGAAATAGAGAAGTAGTAGTAAGTGGTCTACAACTATCGTAGGCCCCAACTGTTCATGTCTCCAGAGGGACATCTGCATATATTAATGACTTATTGGAAAAATAATCAATATGTATGCAAATGCACTGCATATGTATGTCTTAACTGTTTAAATACATAACCTAAAATCCAAGAGTGCATGCTTGATTTGTCAAGCTGCCTGGTACATATTGCGAGGAATAAGAGAATGCTGCTTTCCAACACCACATTGGAGTTAGAAAGTTTTCTTCCCAGATTTTTCCAATGACATCCTTACCTAGGAATTGTAAAGTAGATTTTCCAGTTGTAAAAATGAAATACAGTAAGTTTCTAAACAATTATGTGACAAATCTGCAGTTTGTAGAGTGTCATCTGAAACCTAGGAATAAACTCTAATTCCAATGGGATGTTAGAAGGCAGGCATTCTTTATTCAGTGTGCCAGGCATCTTGGACCAAGCCAAGTGCACACCCACAAAGTCAGAGATATGCTTTATTCACGTGGGAGATGCATATTCATTATATTCCTAAGAAGCAGTTTACATTTTTTGGGAACTCATTAATATGTACTACCGTTGTTCAGGCATGCATGATAGAGCCCTCTGATAGTCCATGATGGCCATTTTTCCCATCTATCATATTCTTCCTCTTTCCTGACCTTTGACTACTTTTTTTTGTTAAGTTGGTAGTTCCCATAGCTTGCCTTGCTACAATGAAAGACTATTTGTTCCCGGTTTTGCTAACATAGCATTAAACAATTAGCTTATAAAGTCCTTGTACCTACTAAGTAGATAACAAAGAAATAAACAGAACCTGTACCAAGCAGACAAAGCAAGCATTGTGCATCCAAGGCAAGGAGCCAACACCCATCTCCACCAGGGAACACAGTGAAAACTTTGCTGAGTTAACCTATATCAAGAAAGAGAACTGAATACATTCAACTTCCTATTGAACTTTCATTAGGAAGCACTTATGGGGTAATACAAGAACACAGTAATGTAATTCTGTACAATCAATGAATATACAGATGTTATAGCGTACCAAAGAGCTTAGCTACATAGTTATTACACCA
Organism: Tympanuchus pallidicinctus; assembly: GCF_026119805.1. Taxonomy (NCBI): domain Eukaryota; kingdom Metazoa; phylum Chordata; class Aves; order Galliformes; family Phasianidae; genus Tympanuchus; species Tympanuchus pallidicinctus. The sequence continues at coordinate 43,711,835 of NW_026294721.1, forward strand.
AAGCAGAAAAGAGAGGACAGTTACCCATATCCTGGGCTCACTTGTAAAACTCCAGCAGCATGAACCTCCAGAAGAGATCCTTCCCCCACAGGGTAGTCAGCTCTTAAATGGGTCTAGGAGAGGTGGAGCCAGGCTTCGGCAGCACAGCTGAATTGCCTTCACCTGTGCTCCCCTGGCTGACTCTTTTCTCACCTCAGGTGATCAATCAGAGGTTCAGGCCGTGATTCAGCACACAAATTCGTATTTTTAAGTAAGCGTCTTAATGTTTCTAACAGTACCTTAGGGATTATGGCAAAAGTTACTCATCGGTTTCTTACATATTAACATGTCTTTAAGCCACCTAGGTTTGAGAAAAGCTCACATTCTGTAGCACCTATGGAAGTCTCGTGCTCCTCTTGCAGCAGCAGGGGTGCCCTGGGGCTAGTGGGTGCAGCTCTGCCCATGGCGTGGCTTGGAGATGGATGGTCTTTAAGGTTCCTTCCACACCTTGATGTGTTTCTGTGCTTACCTCAAACACACAGGAAATGGCAGTGGAGAGTGAGTTTCACAGTGCCTTTCTTTTTCAGGATGTTGCTGGTAAGGAAAAACAATACCTCTGCCCACCAAATGTCTGTATGCACAGGGCTGGCAAAGGAAACCTGTCCAGATACCACAAAGTATAAAAGCAAAGTGTAAAAATATGGCTAACACTGCAAGGTGAAGGAAAACAAAGTAATGCCCAAAGCTGTGTGTGCCTCTGTGTATGTTTGCGCACAGCAGGGCACAAATCCTCTCAGGGTGAGGACTCGTGCTTACAGGTGGGAGAAGAGGTGATGTTTAGAAACAGTCCCTGCTTGGATGCTGCGTCTCTCCAAGGCTGTGCTGCACCTCACTCAGCACAGACAGCACTTTGTTACTGCAGAGCTTGGTGGGACCACGAGCAGAGGGAAAGCACAAGTGTCCACACAGTAGTGGAAAATAAGTGTCTGGTGAGCAGCTGATGGGGGCAAAGCTTCTTCAAAGTGCCTCCGACAAATCTCACCCCAGATGCAGGGAGCAGACAACAGCATGAGTCCTGCCCGTCCTGCTGCCTGAAGGCACCCTGGGTCTCTGGGGGAAGAGGTGGATGCAAGACAGGGTGCCTGGCTTTAGGTGGAGCAGCAGCTATGGTTTCACACAGGAAGGGCCTGGCCCTGCTGCCATCACGTCCCACTGCTCTGAGCACTGCTGCCAGAAGTGTTGCCTTTGCCCCGCTGTGCCCTGCTGTCCTCCACAGGTTAGTAGCATGGTGCTGCCGCATGCTCCCCAGCCTGGAAGGAGTCGGATAGCAAGGGAAAATTATGTGTATGAATGTACATGTGTATTGATTTAAAGAAACTGACGAGTAGGAACTTAACAGCAAAGTTAGTTACCATTAAGCAAGGTATTCTTTATTGGCAGCGCTGGGGTAGCATCAAGATAACTCTCCAAAAATGCTTCCCCAGTTGATTGTCCATAAGCAGGTTATATTTTCACATGTATTATGTATGTAATAAGATGAGAGAGAATTGCACCAGGGGAGATTCAGGTTGGACATTAGGAAATGCTACTTCTCTGCAAGAATGGTCAGGCTGCCCAGAGAGGTGGTGGAATCACCAACCATGAAGGTGTCCAAGGAACATTTAGATGTTGTACTGAGGGACATGGTTTAATGAGAACTATTGGTGGTGATAGGTGGACAGTGGGACTGGATGATCTTGTAGGTCTTTTCCAACCTTGCCAATTCTATGGTATTCACTGCATTCCCAAATTCTTAGCCTATCTACCCCGAATGATTGCCTAACAGATATATCCTTATGTAGCAATCTTCGATGTCATCTAGTGTACTTAGCGTTGTAATGGTTCATTTGTTAATCCTTGGGGGTCGTTTACTTCCTCCCAACACTCTTTTTGTCCCACAGATTGCTGTGGAATGCCAGAGCTATTGGAATAGTCTCTGCACGCACAGATAAGAAAGACAAAGGGAAATTTCTCGCTGTTCACCACGTCATTCCGTTGTTGTTTCTTTTGCCTTGTTAAAGTAGACTTGCCTTACAACGTCTTCCCATCTAAAATACTAAATCACAACTATCAACCACAACATCTAAGGACTACTGCAGTATTGCAAGGAAGCATAACAGAATATTTTGTGTAATTACTTCTTCAAATCGCTATTTTCCTACTTTCCCCTGCTCAGCGAATGGCTTAATGCAAAATGTTTGCCACGTCCTACTTGGGGAACGAGGGACGCCGTTAAAAAGTTGCTTTATGGGCAGGCTGCTCCTTGCTTGCAGCTTCGTCCCGTTGCTGCAGGTGTCGGGGCTCCACGTGCAGGGTCGGCAGCACCGCGGCTGACTATCGGTTTCTGTTCTGGGCTCTGAGTCTACCCGCGGGACAGGGAGGAGCTCTGCATTCATTGGGGGAGAAACAAATTTGTTGCAAAACGCCCGCTGCCTGGCATCACTTGCCTCCTCGTCTCCGTCGGTGCACCGAGGTGAGTGCAGCCCCGAGGAGCGGCTCCCGGCGCCTCCAAACGCTACGTGCCCCAGCACGGTGCCAGTAGCTCTGCTTGGCACACCTGGGCTCGGACGCGGGGCTTCTGCGAGAACGAGCCCTCCTGACTGCTGCCCCCTCCTTTCGCAGCCTGGCTCTCGACGATGGCCGTCCCCACCGTGGTGACCCTGCAGCCCCAGGCGATGGCCAGGACCACCAGCGCCAGCCCTATGTGGCAGACGGGGCTGATGGATTGTTTCACCGACTGGAGCGTCTGTGAGTGCCGGGGGGTCGGGCGGGCGGCGGAGGCTGAGAGCGCGCGCCGACGGTGCGTCCCGCTTTGCAGGCTGCTGCGGGCTGTTCTGCTTCCCCTGCTTGGCCTGCACGGTGGCCGGCGACATGAACGAGTGCTGCCTCTGCGGAACCAGCGTAGCCATGAGGACCCTGTACCGCACCCGCTACAACATCCCGGTCAGTGGGGCGCGGGCGGCACCATTCCCTTTTTCCCCTTTTGTCTCTCAGCCCCTCGCACAGCCACGCGGAGGGGCCGCGCTCTGCACCCTTCCTGCCCGCCCCGTCGGGGATCGGCTCCGTGCGGGCGGTGGAAGGACGCGGTGTGTGCTTTTTCCCCTCTGCCTCAGACCGAGAAAATAAAAGATAAGTTGCTCTCTCAAGGCTGGTGGTAAGCCATCATGTCTCCCTTTCTGCGTTATCATCACCTGCAGGCAGGACAGCCCGCTGCTTTGCAGTCAGATCCGCAACAAAGAGATGAGATGTGGAGAGTGACCGGCTCAGCATAGCTTTCTTGGTTCCAAAACGTGTTTTTGGGAAGCCCCCCTCCTAACGCCTGCCTCTCTCTCACAGGGCTCCATCTGCTCTGACTGCTGCATCTCCTCCTGCTGCCTCGTGTGCTCCGTCTGCCAGATCAAGAGGGACATCAATCGGAGGAGAGCGATGGGCATCTTCTGGTCGGTGTGCCCTTTCCTTGTGCCTCACGCCATGGGAGGGTGTATGTGATTGCCTCTTCCTCCTCACTGTCTCTTCTTCTACCCTTGCAGATGCCATAGAGATGACACCGCCTCTGCCTTATGGGAAAGGGGCGCGGAGCCAGCTGTGACTATTGCATGTCTCCCTTTCATTCATGCCCCCAATAAAGAGCAACGTTTGTCTTGCTTCTATGTCTTGTGCAGATGGGTTTTCACCAGTGTTCTCCCAATTGTACCTTTCCTAAGCGATATGGGATGCACATGGGGTACTGGTGGACATGTCACCCTGTGTCACATCAGCAGGCTTCCTCATCACTGGGGAGCAGTGGGGATGTTGTGCAGGCGGGGCGTGTGGACATTGGCCGGGAGGAGCAAAGGTTGGCAGAACCCAGTACATAAAAGGGATGGGGAGTGGGGCAGGGCAGAACAGCGCCAGGAGCAGGACAGGCGTGTGCAGCTGGAGGGGGATTTGGGGTGAGACTGTGGGACATTGGGGTGAAACAGCACTGCCTGGGCAAGGGAAGGGGTGATGGGTATTCTAGTGGGAGTGGGGTTGTGGCATTGTAGGAGGAGCAGCAGCAATGTTGGGTTCTAACCCTTGTGCTGGGGATGAGAGCACAAAGCAGCCATGCCTTTTATCCCCATTCAGGGCAAGCAGAGCACATGGAACTTTTTGCATGGGACGTTGCAGGGCATTAGCATCACTTAATGAAAAACACTTGCAGCTGTAAAGCTGAAGAGAGAGCAAGATGGGGTGAAGAAGGAGTGGAGCTCCTCAAGTGGAGCTGTTTTGGGGCAGATGGGTGTTGGCAAAGAGGGAGGAGTGGGTGTCAGGCAGAGGCTGCAGCCTCTTGGCTGGGAAGAATGGGAGCAGGGGAGCTACAGCAGTACTGTGTGGGAGATGGTGGCTGGGTGTGGGGCAGGGAGGAGGACAGAGGAAAAAAGCAAGCTGCCCTGGAGTTGCTGAGGGAGGACACCCCTTCCTTCCTTCCCCACCAGCCTTCCTTCCCGGACACCCTGTGCAAAGCGCCGACCATGGCCACCCGTCACGTGGTGACAATCCAGCCTGGCTTCTCTGCACCCCCACAGCCCAGCAAGTGGCACACGGGGATGTTGGACTGCATGTCTGACTGCGGCGTCTGTGAGTAGGCATCAGCCCCATATCTTGCGTCCCTCCTGAGGGGATGTTGGTAGTGTTGCTGTGCTCCCCCCTGTCCTGGGTCAGACTGTGAGCTCGGGGCTTCCCTCCATTTCTCACAGGCATCTGTGGAGCCTTCTGTTATCCCTGCCTGGGCTGCCAGGTGGCCAACGCCATGGACGAGTTCTGCCTGTGTGGCGGCAGCGTGGCCATGCGGACGCTGTACCGCACCCGCTACAACATCCCGGTCAGTGGTGGGCTGGGGGGGAAGCGGTGTCGGGTGGCCCTATGGGTGCTCAGCCACGAGGGGTTTTTCACGTGATGGCATTTTCTCATCAGGGCTCCATCCTGGGTGACTGCTGCTCGGTGCTGTGCTGCCCCATGTGCTCTCTCTGCCAGCTGAAGAGAGATATTGACTATCGGAAAGAGCAGCGCACCTTCTGGTGAGTGCTCCCTGCCCTGTAGAGCCACCCGGGGTGGCCCAGAGCCCCTTTCCAGCAGGCCCAGTGCGTCCCACCCCTCAACACCACCTTCTCTTGCAGATGCTGCTCCCCTGCCTGTGAAGTCGATGCTGCCCTCTAGGACTGTTTGGTTTGCTGTGGCTTTTTTTTTTTTTTCCCCAGTGATTTCCTCCCCCCTTCAGTAACTCAGTCAATAAATAGCAGTGCTTGCCCTCACTTCTGTGTGTGTGTCTGTGTTTATTCACTTACTGTTCTTTGATTTTACTATGTCTTGGTGTCCTGCTGCAACCTCAGAGAACAGCACGCTGCTTTCTGCTGAGCATTCAGAGCAGCACTGAGCACACCAGGTAGAGACCTTCACTTGCAGACTTGCACCAGGATGAGACTGCACGAGGACTGCAAAATTTGCTGGGGAAAAAAAGAAACAGGTAATAAAGCAGAAGCTGAGCCAGTTGTGGAACCTCAGCTCCCTCCCGCATGCAGCAGCAGGGCCTATGATGGCATAGATGGGGAAGCACGGGGGACCACAGGATAGCTTCTCACGTCTGCATGAGCTTCATGAGGAACCACAGTGCAGAGCCCACCTGCCCAGAGCCCTCAGATTTGGGGAAAAAACATGTGCTTGTGGGCTGCCTTGCTGCAAAAAGGCATTTGAGCTCAGGGCACCGGAGTTGCCTACACACCAGTGACAGATGAGGACTGTGTCCCCAGCCTGAGCTCCTGCAGCCCTGTCCCTTCTACTCCACACTGCTGAAGGACCCCTTTGGGGATCCTTTTTCCCCTCCTCTGGGAACAGTGGGGCTGCATGGGTGTTGGCCATGTGCTGAAAAGGTTTCCCTGCCCATGGGTGTGAGATGGTGGTGACTGGATGTGCAGAGTTCTGCAATACAAAGGGACGCGGAAGCTTTGTTTCTATTTTTTATTATACTTTGGAAGTGATTACGTATTTACAATGCCTTTTATTTCTGCACGTTTGTATGCATTTACTTAAGGTGGTTCCTGTGTGGCAAAACCAAACTGCTCCTAGGACTGAGGCCAGCTGAAGTCAAAGAAGTGTCTTGCTACTGGTGTCACAATACCCAGCATCAGCAGACACTGGCCACCAGGGTCCCATCTGCCCTGCAGACCTCCTGCGGAGAAGCTCTCATAGCAAATCTGCTCCTGGGTAAACACTGAGTTAATTTTACCCCTTTTCAGTGTCAAAGCATGGGTGGGTTTTAGGATGTGGCTTGGAAGGCGGGAGCTGTTGGAGTAACGTCCTTCCTGCTGGAAGCCGGGATAAGGCCCTAGGAAGACCTGAGAGTGTCCATTTAGCATCTAAAGGGGGGCTATTGAAGGAAAGGGTCTGTTTGAAAGGACAAAGAGAAACTGTTTCAATCTATAAGAGGGGATATTGAGACTGGATATAAGGAAGAACTTTTTTACGCTAGGGGTGATGAGGCACTGGCACAGGTTGCCCAGAGAGGTGGATAAATCCCCATTCTTGGAGACATTCAAGGTCAGGCGGGAAAGAGTCCCTTCCAATTCAGACGATTCTGTGATTTAATGAGATCTCCTTCCTATCTGCTGCTGACAGCTGTTTTCCAGGCAGCCCACTCTGCTCTCACAGATAATTAGTTATCCTAGTTTCTCCATCCTGCACTCAAGGACGCTGCTCTTCCTGCTAAGCTTATCAGGCACGCCGTGGCTCCTGGCTCAGCAGCTGTGTGTCCTTATCACTGTGTGTAATAGGCTGCCTGTGAGACTGCTCCATCCTTTTCCCCTGCAGTCAGGGGCTCAAGAGTGACTTTCAGGGCCTGACCAGCAGGGCCCTATAGCCCCCAGTGCTATACAGCAATTCTGCTTGCTTCTCTGGGAAGATACACAACTAATTATAACTGTTCCTGCTTTTTTTCAGTTCTGGACCAGTGCACAGTCCAGCTCATAAACAGTCTGGCTACTGGATGTCCCAGATCATTTCTTGTTGCTCCTCTTTTTTGAAGTTGCTCTGGTTGTAGAAGCTACAGATGATGGATTCTTCAAGGCCGCATACTAGTCAGCTTTGGCTAATTCCATCTCCACATAATTGATTCAGGCTCAAAAGTGCTGCACCCAGTCTGCATTCTCAAGCCTGAAAAAGGTAGGGCTTAGATATTTTTCTGAGTCTCGGAAACAAAGGACTGAATCCCATGTTTCCAATCACAAAAAGTGTAGGACTTAAGCCTTTCTATGAGCTTCAGAAATGCATGGCTACCTCCAGTTCTGAGCTCCAAAACCGGCCCTCGGTGCTTGTTATGCCCAAAATGTCACACCCTCCATTTTCAAGCTCTGAAAATGAAGAGCTCAGTTTTTTTGTTTTTGTTTGTTTTTGTCCTGATTGCCCCAAGAACACATAACTTTCAGCTCCATTTTCATTTACTGAAAATGCAAGGCTTAAACTTTTCTTGTTTTTTAAGCTCCACAAAGGCATGACCAGGCTTTGGTTTCCGAACCCTGAAAACTGCCCAACAAGCTCATTAGAGTCCCCAAAAACGCAGCGCTGACACATTTTGGGGCTGACAGCACAGCGCGTGCTCGCTCCCATGCCAAGGACTGACCGTGACCCGTGTGCGATGCGGAAGGCCGGGGGCATGCGCGCACATCCTGCCCAAAACGCGGTGCCGGGAATTAGGGGCGGCAGCTTCTCGCGGGAAGGACCCGGCCCGTGCGGCTGTGCGGTGGCGCCGGAGGGGTGAGGGTCGATTTATTTATTTGGTTTTTCTCTACCACCCGCACGACCGCCACCGGCATCCAAACCGCTCCCAAAGCCGCCGGACATACCTAACCCGAGACCCCCGCTCCAGGCTTCAGCCCAAACGGGCTGGACCGACCCCAAGGCCGCTCCGTGGTGCCTCAGGCCCCACTCTCCACCCGACGGAGCTGGCCGGCACGCTCCGCAGCACAACAGACCGCCCCACAGCAACGCCCACGGCCAACCAACTCGGAGCCCAGGTGCCCGCGCAATTTGTGTCTTCTGCTTCTCCCACCCCTCCCCGCCCGCCAATCACAGCCGAGCATAAGGCCGGCATGGCCAATCCCGCCCCGCCTCCCTCCGCTCTGCCCAATCCCAGATTGCAAACCTCTTGGCTCCGCCCCCAAGAGCGGAATCGTTCAGGTGTTGCGCGGTGCGAGGGGAGCTGCTTGCGGCGGGCGTATAGGACTATGTACCTTTATAAAAGAGCTTCATACCTAGGTGTTAATGTAAAATAGAAACACGCCAGACGACGTTTATATGGTCCTATCTAAGTAGAAATTTATTTATACTATCCTAAGTTTAGGGTAGTTTCGTTAGATCGTGGTTGGACTCGATGATCTTTAAGGTGTTTTCCAACCTGAATGATTCTATGATCCTGTGACTCCAAGTACATACGATATATTTGTATTACCTATTACAAATGCACATGGACGGACGCAGGAGCAGTAGCTGCCCACGGGGAGGTGGCTGGCAGCCAGTCCCAGGGCAGCCCAATAACACCACTTCCACATGCAGAGGAACCTGGGCACAAAATGGCGGCACGGTGCCAAAACAAAATGGCTGCCTACAGAGTCCCACAGAGGCAACTGTGGGGCACCTGGCCTTGGTTCAAGTCAAACACGGAGTTTGAAAATGCATTTTATTGAGGGCCAATACAAAGCACTTCTTACTTACTCTGGGCTTGCATCTCTTTCTTCCTTCTCTGCCAACTTGGCTGCTGCAAGGGAAGGACAGTGCAAGACCTCAGACACCGGCTGGGAAGAGCAGGACAGTAAGAAATCAGTTGAGGTTTAACAAAACCAAGCGTAGAGTCTTGCACCTGGGAAGGAATAACTGCAAGTATGGGTAGAGGCTGGGACACGGCCTGCTGGAGATGAGCTCTGCAGAGAGGAACCTGGTGGTCCTGGTGAACAACAGGTTGGCCATGAGCCAGCAGTGCGTGGCATCTTAGGATGCATTAAAAGACAGCAGGTTGAGGAAGGTGATCCTCCCCTGCCCTGGTCAGCCCTCTCCAGGAGTGCCGTATCCAGTTCTGGGCTCCCTGGTATAAAAAAGTCAAGGATCTCTTGGAGAGAGAACAGTGGAGGGCCACAAAGATGATAAAGGGCCTGGAGCACCTCTGTGAGGAAAGTAGTCTGTTCAGCTTTGAGAAAAGAAGACTGAGAGGGGATGTAATTAATGTTTATAAATATCTTAAGTGTGGGAGACAAAGGAACATAGCGAACCTCTTTTCAGTGGTCTGTAGGGACAGGACAAGAGGAAATAGCCATAAACTGGAGTGCAGCAAGGTCTGCACAAATATACAAAAGAACTTAATGGTGAGGGTGATGAAGCACAGGAATGGGCTGCCTAGAGAAGTTGTGGAGTCTCCTAATCTGTAGATAGGCAAGATCTGTCTGGATGCCTATCTGTGCAGCCTATTGAAGGGAGCCTGCTTTGGCAGAATGGTTGGACTTCATGATCTCTAAAGGTCCCTTCCAACTCCTACAGACCTGTGACTCTGTGATCTACTCAGATATGCCATTTCCTCAGTGCCCTCTTCCTCTTAAGGGAGCTCAGGGATATGGCCCTGGTCAGGAACTGAGTGGCAAATAGTATCAGGCTGGAGTTCAAGGAGCTGCTGCAGACCAAGATGATGGGGAAGGTGCTCATGACCAG